>NC_056737.1:518327422-518425360 GCF_019279795.1 Protopterus annectens
AAGGATGAGAGGCATGCCAAATCTGCCAAATTTCAGCTCTCATGAACATGAAAGCAATTCAAAAGGTACCTGCAAAAGAGCAAGGTCAAGGATTTTACTCAAGACTGTTTCTAGTACTAAGAAAGGACAAAGCCTGGAGACCCATCTTAGACTTTTCAATTCTAAACACGTACCTGGACATTCCCAAATTCAAAATGCTCACACTACAGCAGCTTCTTCCCATGCTGGGCAAGGAGTCTTGGCTGGTAACGTTGGACCTCCAAGAGGCATACCTGCATGTCCCTATCAGACAAGATTGCAGAAGATACCTCAGATTTTTGTCAGGAACAACACATTATCAATTCTCTGCATTGCCCTTTGGCTTATCTACTGCACCCAGAGTATTCACGAAATGCCTGGCATCAGTAATTGCATACTGCAGACAGCAAGGAATACAAACTTATCCATATCTGGATGACTGCCTGATCCAAGCAGACAGCAAAGACATCCTACTACAGCATCTGTCATTTGTGACAAAGTTGCTAAGTTGCCTAGGGTACACAGTAAACAAAAAGAAGTCAAAACTAATACCCTCACAAGAAATAATTTTCCTGGGTGCCAGTTTGAATACAACGACCCAGATGGCTTACCTCACGCCAGACAAGCAAAAACAACTGGCTCAGTACTTCAAAAACATGGCAATTTGTACCCAGCTCAATGCAAGGAAATTCCTGCAGGCATTGGGGTACATGGCATCCTGCATTCAACTAATTGCATATGCAAGGCTGCATATGAGAAAGCTATAATGGTACCTAAAAAGTGTATGGTCCCAGCACAGACACAGCCTCGAAGCAACTATAACTCTCATTCCCTGCCTTCAAAAAGAGTTTCTATGGTGGGCTCAAGCATGCCAAGCAAACAAGGGCCTTCCTTTTGTCTCACCTCCACCAAACCAAACCTTGACAACAGATTCATCAAACTACGCCTGGGGTACACACATGGCAGGACAATGCATACAGGGAAAATGGTCTGCAAACCAAAGGCAACTACACATCAATCAAAAGGAGATGCTAGCTGTAAAAAATGCACTAACAGCCTTCAAGGACCTTTTGCATCCAGGACAACTTCTAATAAGGACGGACAACACCACAGTTATGTGGTACATAAACAAGGAGGGACGCACTCCTACCCACTATGCAGACAGGCAATGGACTTGTAGAACACAGCATTAACTTACCAAGTACAACTGCAAGCACAATTCCTACCAGGAAAAGAAAACATTTTGGCAGACAAATTAAGCAGTTCTACAGCATTGTCAGTCTACGCCTTCCCACCTCTGCCTCTACTCACCTAGGTATTACTGAAAACCAAATCAGAGAGACCACAGATGATCCTCATTGCCCCGGACTGGCCACATCAACACTGGTACCCACTATTACGAAACTTGACTCACAGCCCTCCATGGATCTTACCTCAATTCCCTCTGCTGTTAACCCAACAAAACTCTCAGATCCTTCACAGTCAGCTAAGGACCTTAAATCTAGCTGCATGGAAAATACCTTAAATTATCAAACACTTCTCTCAAAAGATGTCCAGAATGTCATTTTGGAGGCCAGGAGGTCCAGCACCAGAAAAACTTACTCAGACAAATGGAAATGATTTTGTGTATGGAGCCAGGCCAGAAGCCTAAATCCTGGCATCCCAATTATTCTGCACATACTCCAATATCTAACTGAGATGCTACACAAAGGCCTTTCTTTCTCATCCATAAAGATCCATGCTTCAGCCATTTCAGCTCAATATGATATGGCTCCTCCCATTTTCTCTCATCCTTTGCTAAGGCCGTTTCTCATTGGGGCAAAAAATATAAGACCCCCCCAGAAAACCACCTACACCAACTTGGGATCTAAATTTTGTTCTGGAAAAGTTAACACTTCCTCCTTTTGAACCAGCCTTTTCAGCAGAGCTTCAATACTTGTCATGGAAGACCGCCCTGCTGCTGGCTATCACCTCAGCACGCAGAGTCTCAGAACTGCAGGCACTTATAGCAGTGGAACCTTTCATCATTTTCCATCAGGACAGAGTATCTTTACGCACCAACCCTTTTCATGCCAAAGGTAGTATCCAGTGTGGCTCTCAATCAGACCATATACTTGCCCACCTTTTATCCAAACCCACAGAATAAAGGAGAAAGTCTCCTTCACTCTTTGGACATTCACAGACAGTTACGTTACTATTTGGACAGGACAAAGACCTTCCGAAAATCTGACCAACTCCTTGTATCCTATGCACCAGGCTCAGAAGGAAAGGCTATTTCAAAACAGACCATCTCCAAATGGATAGCACATTGCATCCGCTTTTGCTACTCACACCATGGGAAAGCAGTGCCTGCTAGTATTAGGTCTCACTCTACCAGGGCTACAGCAACCTCAGCAGCCTTCCTCCGAGGAGTCCCAACAAAAGACATTCTGGAGGCAGCTACCTGGAGTTCAGTGCACACCTTCACCAAGCATTACCACCTTCCTCTGTACTCAAAAACCAGAGCTGGGTTGGCCACTGCAGTTCTGCAGGGCATCTTAGCTGCACCTAACCCAGTTTAGCTCCTACCACCCAACCATAGCTTTGGGACTCTACCCAAGTGTGATGACTGCAGCAGCATAGCACGATGAACATAGTACAGTTTTGTACCTACCATAAATGTAGATGTTCGAGTGGTTATGCTGCTGCAGTCCAGGTTACCCTCCCTCCATCCCCTCTTCCTAACAAGGCTTTTCTTATACCTCCATGTACTTCAACCTTTGGGATGCATGTCTATATGGTGTATTTGCTTACAACTAGTACCATTGTTTTGCACTAAGGTATGTTTTGCAAGCTTCTTATTTTGCCTTCTTAGTTTGGGGCACCTGGCATCTGGGGCAAGAAAAACTGAAGAAAATGGCTTCGGCTGCCTCTTTTATACCCCTGCCGCTCTGATGTCAGGGAAGAAGCGATGACAACTGACGCCGGACCAAGGCTTTGGAATCAGGCCGACTGCGGTACCGCCTGACGGCAGGATAACCCAAGTGTGATGACTGCAGCAGCATAACCACTCGAACATCTACATTTAATGCTAGGTACAAAACTGTACTTTAGCTTCTCTAACACAAAATTAAGAACCCATGAAGGGGCCAGTGGTTTTCTTGGAGGTCTCAAGTAAAATCCTCTCAAATACATTTTGACATTCTCTAAATCCCAAAGAGAGGGAGGGAGAGAGAATCAGAAAACAAGCATTCCTCTGAGTCTGAATCAGAAAACTGAGGAGAAAACCTGCATTAGTCCCTTCATCTTCCTGTCCAGACTCAGAATCTTGAACAATTTCAGGAAAAGAGGTATTCTTTCCTTTCCTTTACCAGAAAGTAATGAATAAGAATGATCAAAAGCCTGAATAAACCCCCTGAGCCAGACACAGTAAACGACTTCTGTCTAAGTAAATCTGAGGAGGAATAGATGCATGTTTAGCTTTGTTTCATTTTGTCAGAAAAATTGGACCAGCAGTAGCTTTACCAGGAATGTGCACAACATCTGACAAAGTAAGGAAGCTCTCCCAGGACCAACAGTGCAGCTGTCCTTTGCCTCCTGTGGGGACCCCCAACAGCCCCAGGGGACATGGCTAACCCCTTCTCCATAATGACTGTAGGTTCTACACCAGAGGGATCAAAGGTGTAAGATGAGTGGTCTGAGGTACAACAAATGGCTGCAATAGTCACCCACTTGCAGCTGAGGCAAATTGCTTGTCTGCTGTGGCTTTTTCTTTTTCTGGCTGGAAGGAGGACCCAACTGTTCTATGGTAAAGCCAAAAATGGTGCCTCTTTCCAGGGAAAAAAGCAAGTAGCAAAAGCTTGTAAAAATTTAGTTTTTAAAAGTCACTTTTTTCATACAAACACAGTAAAAAGCACTTTAAAACACTTGCAGCCTCAAAACATAAAATAAATGCAATTTATCCAAAGGAAAAATATATATATTTTAAACAACTTTTAAACAGACAGAAAAAAAAAGAAAGTCTTTCATTTAAAAGTACAATACAGTCTCATGAGTCCCTTAAACTCAAACTCTTAGCTTTAAAACAACTTTCCTGAAAAGAAAAGTATTGATCAACAAAACTAATTGAATGAAAGGTTTTATCCACAAAGGGAACTTAGCCTAGCAAAGGAACAGCACAAGTGGACTGTCAGTCCTTAAAAGCCTCTGAATAGCAAACTGTTTGGCAGCAGTAAAGCTCCGAAGGGCTTGATGCCCAAACTTGTCTTTGTCAGCCAAACCAATTCAGACTCAGGAAAACTGCGCTTGAGTGTAAATGCCAACCAGAAACAAAATATATGGCACAGTAGAGGGGCAAGAAACAAGTCGCCAACATGGAGAACTTAACAAAAACATCATACACTTTATTCTGATTAAAGCAAAAAGAGCATGAAACACATTAACTTTCCCACCACATTTTTCGGCCCTAGCAACTGGGACTTCTCAGATCACAATAAACATCCAAACACTCCTTCCATTTAAATACCCTCACAAAAAGGGCAAATTGAAGCAATTAAAGCTAATTGTACAGTTGACCTAATTACAAAATATAAACCAATAAAATTATTTCCTAAATTCTAAAACCTATTTAAAACCAGCATTATTATGAGCAATATATTATAAAAATATTGTAACAGTGTATTAGAAGTAACTATGAGCATAGGTTAAGCTATGTAAATATAAACATCTACATTAGAAAACATTTAAAATTCTGCTGTAGTCCAATACATTAGTGACTTGTTTCTTGCCCATCTACTGTGCTTTGTTTTTGTCTTTTAGTCAGCTCAGCTTGAGCTGTCTGACAGTTTGGGTGCTCTGAAGCTTTGTAAGTTTTCCAGTTATATACTTGGCCGACTATAACCCATACAGTTAAGGCTGTTACAGCAGTGATCGGTATAGTCTTTTCTGTTTCATATGGGAGGGAAGGGCTGGTAATCCCCAAGAAAATCTTTTTAATTGGATTGCCATTTGTATAATCATTGCCTTCAGGTGGCTTACCGCCATTGGAAAATGCACCAGTCGAACATATTTTAAATGTGTTTTTTTTTCCCAGTATTTGGTTCAGGAAGGTCTCCATTGAATGTAGCCATGCTGAGACTACTTTGCCCTTGGATCACCCCTTCACAAAGGATTATTCTTCCAAGAGCAGCTTTAGTGGTTAGAAGTCCATTGTTAACATTAGGACTTGGCCTTTTGATCCTTTGCCCTTTTGGCTGTCCTGCCTGTATGCAGTCTTGTGCTCCCTCTCTCTTGATACTTGGGATTCAGCCTAGTTATAGCCCTTTTCACCTTGTGATAATGTATTACACCTAATCTCCTTGGTGGGTTCCAAGTACTCTTCATCTGTCCCCTGTACTTAAACTGCACCTCCGTCTTTGGTTGTTGAAGTTTTGTACAAGTTATGCAAAATATAAGTGTATAGTACTTGTGAAAACTCTAGTGTTGGGCATTTTTTTCTTCATTTGCACGATATTTGTTTTGCTCAGTTAAGACCGAACTGTTAGACTCTGTGATTTGGTGTGCTCTGATACTGAGATGCAACATACCTTAGCTTTCTGCAATGTTCAGATAGTAGTGGTGAATTAGAACAGAAGAAAGTATCGGCCTCTGTAGTGAGCTACTCAGAAGGTTAAGGCCATGAGTTCCTAAAGGAACTTCATCCTGTGGTCCTGGATTTAATGCCTCATTTGTCGCTCAAATTGTGTGACTGTGAGGAAGTCACTTAACCAGAAAGTACTCACAGGTTATTCCTGTAATGGGGTATTTGTGCCCATGAATTTAGTTAATGAAGAAAATAAAATGCAGATGTAGCTGTTGCCCAAGTAGAATGAGCTACAAGAGTATCCTGTAGTATAACAAAAAGCATTATAATGAGCACCCTTTAGATAAGATGTTTTTTTTTTTTTAGTGGGCCTTTTCTTTTTTCTTTTTTAAAAGGATATGAACATTTAATCTTTTTTAATATGTTTTCCTAGTACAGACTCTTGACTGTGTGTGAACATCCAAGGTGCTGAACAGGTGGTGTCCTGTATTATGGTAGTTGGAAGAAATATTTTGACAGATGAAGATATTGATTCAAGGATGCAGCTGACATCACTTTTGATATAAATGAAAGATCAGTCTTTAGTGAGTTACTACCACTAAGTATAGGTCTTCTCAAGAAAGATACTTGATGCCCACAGTGTGTGCTGATTCAAAGAGAGGCTTCTCCAACATTGAAATTTTATGTCCCAAGAAAGGGAGATTTACCCTTTTTCCTGGTCACAAATGAAGGGCCCCTTTAAGAAAAGTGGAAACTTGTGTTAGGTTTGCAGATTAACATTTGTGACTGAGATTATCCAATCTGAAGTTACTGCCACTACAAATAGTGTTTTCCAATAAAACTATGTGATGTCAACAATGTATGCTGTTACAAACAGGTTTTACTACCATGAAATTTAACTGCCAAGAAAGTGAGATTTATCTTTTGGTGGTCTCAGAGGATGGACTCCTTTAAGAAAACTCATTTAAAAGATTTGCTGCTGTCTTGTAGAATTATATAAGGCTATGTCCTGAGAGTGCAAATGTGAACTTTAAATGGTAGAACAGCCAAGGTTAGCCTCAGTTTAACATAGTCCAACATCCTTGGTACTGCAGTTTTCAGGATAGACTGTTAGAGATGCCCTAACTACTCATTTATTTCCATTTCTGGGCTGGAGTCCTTCATTTTTAATGTTAATTCTGTTGGCCCCTAACATTTTTCCATAAAATAGATTGTGTTGAAGAATTAAAATCTTATCCATCAAGTTGAAAGGTTCAGAGAGTTGCTAGTCAGATGAAGTACTCTGCCCTTTTGCCGAGTCAGAATACTTTTGTATAGAGGCAGCTCCCAAAGTAGTTGAAGTGCATTACAGAAAACCAGTTTGATAGTTTCATTTAACTGCATTTAGGTCCCTGAAACCACACTTAATTTTCTCCTATGTACTAATCCAACCTCGTGTTAAAGATGTTAAGGATTCTGATATATGAGCACAATGTAGGTTGTGCAATAGTAATGGTATAATTTGGGATATATACTTGTCCATTTTGATTGCCTGTACATTTTATATGGTTGGCCCACTTTAATTGCTAGAATTTTGCTTTATTAGTGTTAATCGTAAATCATTTATTTAGTTTTCATTCTGTATTGATTTGTAAGCCAGACAGTTTACCCCACAGTATTCTGTACTCAAAAAAATGGATTTTAATATAGAGTTGCTATAGGTACGTTATATATTTTTTGTAAGTCTTCTTTGAACTAGTTCTACTTGACATAACGTCTTCATTATGTTTATATTCAATTGTTCCTCTTCCCATTGACCCTTAAAGAGAACATAATACACTAGGTTCTCTGTCAACAATAAAATTTAACATTAATCCCATTTGTCTCAGGATATTTGTCTTGATGATTGCAATGCGTTTCATACGCACTGGATCCTGATCTAACCATTTCTACCCCTCCCCCTTCAGGCTCTACTCCTGGATCTTTAATACTTTCAACATTTTCTAGTTGGTGAGTATTAAGTATAACTTCTCTACACTTACCCTGTATAACATCACAATTTTTCTTTACATTAAAACTTATACCAGCTTCATTTGCTCAGGATGTTCTCTCAAGTGTTTAGTTGAATTATATCTTCATTGCACCAGTGTAACCAGAAGTCAGATGATTTTTAAAAATAAGAAATGAGATTAAATAGAACTCATCACATTATGGATCCTTGTGGCACTCTTGCTGTTAGTCTTTTCCAAATAAGTTTAGCCTCTTTTACCCACCACCCTTTGTTTCTTACCCTTTAGTCCGAATATCCAACATGTAATGTATGAATCAACCATTATTTGGTGAAAATTCTTTAGGATAGTTGTTATGACAATGCCAGAAGCTTTACCAACCTCTAGGTATCTTATCAAGTATTTGTATATTTCAACAAAAGGTTGTAAAATTCTGTTAATCATTTGCTATGAACTTCTACATGTTTTGCTGTTAATCTCAGGATTGTGACAAATTTTTACCAGATTGACAAAAGGTGAAAGCCTGCAAGATCTGGGATGTGTTTTTTTTATTAAGTAACTGAGCTTAATTTAGTAACTGCATAATTTTTTGTTCCCTATAGCTAAGAATTACATCTGATTTAGTCTAGTAAGAGTAAATGAAACAAAGCATTTGGTTTGCTATTGCCCATTGTGTTTGGATTATTTTCAGTTTTATAAATTACCTGAGTATGATTCACTGCTAAGCACAGCGAGGTCAAAATGTGCACTGTGTAGATACAGGCACCTTGATCCGTAGCTGTCTTAATACCAGCTTCTCCTTCTCAAATCCTAGTGTGGCTATAAGTACTTAGAAGGGCATCCAGCTACCTACAGTTGCTTGATGAGCTGCACTATGTGCTATGTGATTTAAAAGCAGCTTGCTCTTTGTTGCCCTAAGTGGTTTGCAGCTGCTCTGTATTGCTCAGTACTTTCAGTTGCTTACTGATTCTGTGCTGTCCATTGTCACAGTTGCAGCTTGACCTAAATTGCTTCATTTACGTTAGTATGACAGTATGACAGTGTGCTTCTGCCAACTAAACCTAATTTACCTCCGTTCATATAGTAGCTCTGTTTGGAAGCATACTCCATCATAAGAAATTTGTCCATAGTATAGCCTGATAACCATCTCATTTAGCTACATAGAATCTCTGGGCTGAAGTGAAAGGTCAGCTTGCTTGTTGCCAGCTTCAGTGCCTTGATATTGTCAGACAGTAAAGGAAAAGCATTATGCTAACAGAAAATGAACTCTTAACACAAGTAATTATTTTACAGAGCATTCACTCTCACAAAAAAACTTGGAACTGTGAGCAACCCATATCCACAACACACTACACAAACTCACACAAAATGTCTTATTCCTGGACTTTGGCAAGGATTTTTTTGCAACATTTTAGACCCATGAAGATGAGGTCTCAGTGAAAATCCAACACTATATCACATTCAAGCACACTTTCAACAAGGTCTTCAAGAGTTGTCATCTCAAATCCGATATACCAAACCACTCTACAAATAGTTTTAGTGATCGTCTTAACTCTATAGTAAGGTAAACTGATTCCCTGCTCACTAGTCTGGGCAGTGACTGTGAGTTGTCTTTTAGATACAAGGATTTTTGATGTCTCAATGACCCCTTAAGAGCCTTTCACCTCGCAAATGAACAACTTCGGATGTAAAATCCTGAGGGAGGTGCCGAGAGATGTCAAAACTCTTCATGTATATTACATATGCAGGTGAGACTCTGGTCCTGGGTAGAATCTTTCCTCACCTAGTCAATAAAAGATAATTATATTTAAAGGAAAACACCACCTTCTCCTACAGTTTAACTCCACTCTTTGGTTGCTTTTCTCCCTACAATATTGTTCCAGTATTGTGTAGGTACCAGAAACATGCTTATACTTTATAAAACTTTAATATTCTTGCATTGGAATCAAAGGAAGGGAAAGACCATTCACTTTTTTTTCAAGTTTAACTTTTCACATAATTTGTAGAGGGATTTGTCTGTACATGCATGACATACCACAGACACACAAGTCTGTAGTTTATCTTGTCAGGTACTGCTGACAGTAGTATACAAGTAATTAGTCTTCCTGATGTCAGGAGCACAACACCTGCTGTAAAAAAAGAAAGAGAGGTATGAAACTTTTTTTCCACCGTCTCTGTTGCAGTGAAGAAGAGAACTGATAATGATTCACAGCTGCTTCCAGTGTAGCTAAGCCTCTCATAGCAAAACAGAACAATTAGAACAGTCAGTGGTTTAAAGGCAGTTGTCACTTCTTTTGACAAATATACATAAGCAGCATCACAATATTGAAATGCTAAGCTTTAAATGTTTGCTGTTTACAATACTTTACATTTTAAGATGACTTAAAATATAGTATCAAATATATCTGTAACATTTAGAGAAAAGTCAGAAAATATTGTTTCTTGTATCAACACATTTACCATTTCATGCTCTCCTACCACAATAGGACAAAACTGTCCAAATCAGGTCTTCTCTGCAGGAAGTGAGACAGATGGCAATTGTATCAACTAGGTACAGTGATCGTGTTTATAAGAATGTTTTTTACGCTTCCTTGTGACATCCTTCCAGAGGATGAATATCTGATGCACAGATCCCTGGGAAGAGACAGCCTTCATAAACTTGACTCAGTCCTTACACAAATGGAGTGCATGAGCATTTTCTAGTCAACAAAGGAAATGTAACAATTAGCTCAATTTACTTTAACTTGCATGTGCTATGTGCTGTTTCATTAAAACATTAGGAAAGGGAAAAGGAAAGGTGAAGTACTTAGCTATTTATCTATATAAATAAATTAATTAATAAAAATGAAAATCTATGTCCTTTTATACTCAATGTTGCAGAATTCTTTACATATTGGGTTGTATTCTGCCCAGGCATTGACCCAACGTCTGGCCTATATACAAAAGCTTACAGCCACTGCTAGTATGTGGAACGTTGCATGTAGGATCTAACAATGTCAGCCATAAAAGGGGCATCCACATGTATCATCCTCAGAACTATTTTGCTGCTATTCGGAAGGTTGACTCTTACATATGGTCTGCAGTCAAATTCCATGTGTGTTACTGCCAGCTTCTGATAAGTACACTATTGGGGATTTATTTTATTTCTACTGCCATTTGCTGCTGTTCACGTCATCCAGGAGGGGCAAGTGTAGGTGTGGAAGGCAGATTCCACTTAAAGATAGTCATGGCATTTGCCTTTTTTTTTGTTTGGAGCCTAGTCACGATCACCATTCCTGTTGTTTGTCAGGCCTTCATGCTAAGGACCTTACATAGCCGTCTTTCTGCCTAAATCTTTATCTCGAAAACCAATGGCTTAAACGTCTGGCTAGGGATGCAATGGTGTGTTCTGAGAGTCCTTCGGCTGAGCCAAGTTGGAAGAGTAAGGTGAGTAAGCCAAAAACCTGAATCCTCTTCAGCTGCACCTTCCACCACCGATATTCCACTTGAAGTCAGTGAAGACCCATTGGTACGTTCAGAGGACTGATCTGCTTCAGTGGGTACCTCTAGAGAAGCTGCCAAGGGTGCAGCTCCTAGCACGTCTGAGGCAATTCAGATGTCCATTTCAGGCAACATGGTGGAACTGCAGCTTGTTTTGCTGGAGGACTCCGGTGACATTCCTGTCATTCTGTCTAGGGTTCAGCCAGACGTTAGGCCTACATCTGGCTCCTCTTCCTTGTCTCCTGTCCTGGAAAGACGTTGAAAAGAAACAAAATCCAAATGTCCCTTCCACTCCTCCATCAGATTGGGATACCTTCTCATAGGGTCTCATTAAGGCCTTGATGGCTTTGAGGCCTTTCTCTTCTCTCTCTATTCCTGCCTTCACTTCTTCTCCAGTGCAGGCTTCTGGATCTCAAGCTTTTCCCTCTGTGCAGGCTACTGAGTCTCAGGTCCTTTTTTCTGAATCTGAAGATTTCTCCTCTGATGAAGACTCCCTTGCATATTTCACCCAGATTACTTATCATTTGGAAATATGCTTCTCCTGAGGAGGAGTCTAATATAGGAGATTCCCCTATGGAAGAACTTTCCTTTGGGGAAACTATTAATAAGATGCTCAATTTTTCAAATGGGATTATTTCCAGATTTTTGAAGAACAAATGTGTTATGATGATCTGCTTCAAGTGGTATCTGCACCCACTGCAGTTCCTCCCTTTCTGCCAGCTTTCCTGGATGCTTTTGCATCCTCTTCTAAAATCCCTGACTCCCAGGCTCCTGCACCCAAGAGACCTGATAAATTTTATAAAGTCCCTGATGATTGTAAGTTTCTCTATAAATGCCCTTCAGATGACTCAGCTGTGGTCTCCATTGTCTGTGATAAATCTTCCCGCTTATCTCCTTCTTCTAAGCTCCTTCCCTCTGATTAGGAAAGCAAGATTCTTGAAAGACTGGGAAAGAAGGTATATACTTCATCCACTTTAGCTATTTCAGACATTACTAGACTCACAAGTCAAGATATTCTTTGGCTTTACTTTCTCTGGCCTTGGCCCAGTTACCAGACTCCGAGGTTAAATTTCAGGTTCTCTGTCTCTTGTCTGCATCTTCTCAGGTAGCTAGATATTTATTTTATTTTACATTTGTTGACCGGGATAGTCCGACTGAATACATGTCCATTTTCAGTGGAGGCCCGGGGAGAAAAGTGATAATAATACACATTGAACATTTATTAAATGCTAGTTTCAAGCATATTACAGTCATATTGAACTAAGTGTAGCCATGATACTGTTTTGGCGTCTTTCAGGGCAGCGGCTTCTGCATCTCTTCTTAGTAGGCAATCATGGTTGAGGTTTCAGTCTTTACCTGATGAAATTAAAGCCAAGTTACTTGATGTTCCTCTAGATAAGTCTGCCCTTTTTGGTTCAACTGCGGCAGAACTTTTTAAATCTCTGCAGAAAAAAGGTAAGGAGCTCCAAGATTTGAAACACTTGCTTTGTCTCACCAGTTCCCAGATTCCATAAGAACTTCCCTGTGAAGGCATCCTTTGTCAGGAGACTTGCACAATCTTCCTCTGGTTCCACTTTTGGTACTAGGTTTAGGAAGTCTTCTAGGAGACCTCCCCATTCAAAATCTGCTGCTCCTGTTCCTCCATCTCAGCAGTCCTTTCTGGCCATGTCTAACTCCCTGTGACAACCACTCACTTCTTCCAAGTCGCACACCTCTCTCTCTCTCCCTCCGCCTTTCTCTTTCCTTTCTAGCCTAGGTAAAGATTACTCAGGACACCTGGGATCACTGGGGTCATCTGAAAATGGTACATTATGACTTGGAAGTCTCTCCCTCCTTTCCTGAGGATTCCTCAACCCCCTTCCTGTCAACTTCATCTGTTCCCTCAGCTATTAGCTCAACATCTTTCTCAAGGCACCATTCAGACTGCTTCTTTAGACCAAAGAGGAAAGGGGTTTTACTCCAGAATGTTTCTAGTTCCAAGAAAGGATGGTCTTTGGAGACCCATTCTAGATCTCTCCCACTTAAGCACTTTCTTGGAAGTGCCTTCTTTTTGGATGTTACTGCAAACTCTTTTTCTCTTGATCTTTCCTCAGTCCTTCATGGCTTCTCTGGATCTCAGAGAAGCTTATCTACATATTCCCATTCACTCTTAGTACAGGAAATTCTTACGTTTCTCGGTGGGTTCTTTGTACTTTTGGTTTTCTGCCTTGCCTTTTGGTCTTTCCACTGCCCCAAGGATTTTCACAGAATGCCTGGCTCTGGCCTTTCCCTTCCTGAGGGTCCAAGGGGTTCAAGTTTATCCCTATTTAGACCTTCTTTTTCTGGCCAGCCATCTGGATCAATTGAAACAAAACCTTGTGCAAGCCATTCTTTTTCTTCAGGGCCTAGGGTTTACAATACATTTCAAAAGCTCCAGTCTGAATCCATCTCAGGATGTCATTTTCTTAGGGTGCAGGTTCAGGACAGATCTGATAATGGTTTACTTCCCTTCAGACATGGTTCTTTCTCTCATGACCTTCATGGAGAGCTTTCTGCGTCGTCTTCTATCTCAGCCAGGGAATTTCTGAGACTTCTCAGATTCATGGCTTCCATGATTCCCATGCTGCCTTTTGCAAAGCTACATTTGAGGAAATTTCAGTAGTTTCTAAAGAGAACATGGTCTCAGCATGCTCATCCTTTAGATGTCTTGGTCCCTCTTCTTCCTTGTATGAAAACAGAGCTCCACTGGTGACTTCAGCAGCTCTCTCAGAATCCAGGTCATCTTGTTTTACCCCAACCTTCACAGCAGCTTTTCACAGACCCCGCAGACATAGGTTGTGAAGCAACCTTTGCTTCCAGCAGAAGGAGCACAAACCCATCCAAGAGGTGAGGGCTCTGATTTTGGCCTTGCAAACTTTTCATTCTCTTTTCTTGCCAGGTCCACTGAAGATTTTTACAGACAATACCACTGTCCTCTGGTACATAAACAAGGGGCACCAAATCATACCTTCTTTGCCCATTAGTCCTCAAGGCTTGAGAATTGGCTATCCAATAAAACATAACCCTGCAAGCTACATACATACCCTCAGCTCAGAACTCAGTGGCAAGATGCATTAAGTAGATCCATGACACATTCCCATGAGTGGATGCTACACAGGAATGTGTTCCTGGATCTAGTTCACTGGTGGGGTACTCCACATCTGGACCTCTTTGCCTCTCCTCAAAACAGACAGCTTCTTCTCTTTTGTGCCAGGGTCCCTCTACCTCTGGCTTGAAAGATGGGTGCCCTCTCTTTCTCAAGGAAGGGGATGTTTCTCTATGCATCCCCCCTTCCCTCTCATTCAAAACAAAAATCTTTATGGTGACTCCCTTTTGACCAAGACAGCATTGGTTCCCTCTTCTTCTGCAGTTAGCCAAGGGCCATCACCACAAGTTGCCTCACCAGTTGGACCTACTAACACAGGACAAGGGATCCTTGATCCATCCACATTTGTCAGCTCTACAGCTGACCCTGTGGGTAATCGACTTCTGATTCCATTTAGGCACCTTTTCTCAGAGGACATGCTTAGGATTTTGCAGGAGGCCAGGAAGCCCAATACTAGGACATTTTACATCTCTTAATGGAAAAGATTTTCTATCTGGTAACATAAACAAAATCTAGATGCACTTTCTTTGGACATTCCAGTAGTGCTTTCTGAATTGCTTAAAAGTGGCTTATTGTACTCCTTAGTGAAGGCCCACTGTTCTGCTCTTTCTGCTTGTTTTCCATCAACACCTCCATTAGCTTCCAGACTGGAGGTTAAACTTTTTCTTAAAGGTGTCCTACACATCAAACCTCCCAGGAAACTGTGCCACCTCCTCAGGATCTCAGCTATGTCTTAGAGAAGCTCACCATGACTCCCTTTGAGCCTGTAGTCTCTGTTCCTCTAAAGTTTTGCACTTGGAAAACAGTTCTTCTGATAGCCTTGACTTCTGCTAGGCCTTTGATTGCATCCCCTCCATTTATGGTCTTCCACAAAGATAGAGCGCCTTTGAGGACTAACCCTTCTTTCATGCCTAAAGTGGTGAAAGAGTTGCGTCTTAATCGGTCCATTCAGTTGCCCCCCATTTTTCCTTCTTCTCAATCCTCAACTGAAAGGATTTACATGCTCTAGATGTACATAGGCAACTCAGATTTTACGTGGACAAAAGAAAATCTATGAGAAGTTCAGATCAACTTTGTCTCTTTTCAGCCCAGAGCTCTGGGTTCACCTGTTTCCAAACAAACTATTTAATCTTGGATTTCTAAAGTTATTGTGTTCTGCTGTGATTTTCATGGGAAATCTGTACCATTTTCTGAGAGAGACCATTCTACCAGATCTGTTGCTTCATCAGAGGCTTTTTAAAGAACTAGATGCCAATTCCATTTTGGAGGCTGCTACTTGGTCTTCTGTCTATAATTTTACTAAACATTACAAGTTGGATACTACCTCTATGTCCAGGGCAGGAGTAGCTATAATGATTCTGCATGAATTTGTGGAAAATACTTCCTCTACTCCCTCCACCTCACAGGGTTCCTTTTTAGTTTTGGCACTCTCCCATATGTAGAGTACTGCAACATTGAATAGAAGGACATAGAGTAGTGGTGTAAAAATCTTACCATAATCATAGATGTTCTTCTCTTCTATGTTGCAGTATTCTGTCCCTCCTGCCTTCCCCTACAACTTGTTACTTCATAGGATGACTCCTTGTTTGCCTTAGGATTATTGTTCCTCATAGGGCAAACTTGTTCTGAGGATGGTACATGTGGATGTCCCTTTTATGGCTGACATTGTTAGAGCCTGCATGCAACATCCTACGTACTGGCAGTGGCTGTAATTTTTTGTATACAGGTCGATGGACGGAATACAACCTCATATGTAAAGAATACTGCAACATAGAAAAGGACATCTGTGGTTATGGTAAGATTTTACACAACTATTGTTTTCACTGCTGGAACTGGGGAATAGAATTACATTCAAATCTTTCCCAAAGTTTTTCTTTATACTTGAAACTGCAAGGATCCTCAGAGCAGCGACAGTATTGACACCTGAGGGAAAAGTGTGTGTTGGGGGGCATTTCATCTTGGACTACAAAAAGTTATTTTAAATAAAGGCCCTGCAATTTACTTTCTTTTTTGGTTGCAGCTGTATAACTCCCAAGTATGCTATAAAACAAGCTCTGAGATGCACAGAATGAGGGCCATTCAATAAATAAAAGAAGCAGTCCTATTACAGAAGGTGTATAAAATAACAGTGACCAACACTAATCCCATTATACAATAAATCAATGACATGGGAATACACCACTACTTCCTTATGTCTAGTATGACTCATAAAGTAGACTTGAAACGGATTATGGGAAAGAGAAAGGCTTGAAGAAAAACAAGATCACGTAGATATGTCAAGCCCTGTTGACAGCCATTTTGCATGTAATATATTCTGTAAGAAGTAGTCATCAGTTTTTAGTATTAAAATAGCTCAAAAAACAGAGTGAAAAAAGATTGATTTTTTTATTCTAAGATAGCGGCCAGTTTCCTTTAATAGTTGTCTAGTTTGTCATTCCAGAGGAATTCAGTTTGTGTCAGCATGTGACAAAATGTTAGTCCAATTTGCTTTGCAAAGAATGGTCTATACCTCTCATTCCAAGATTACTGCATCCTGGTTAAAGCATTTTTTTGCCCCTTGGTGTCTTTTTAGGCAGAGTGAGCTAATTGGATATACCAGTGGAACTAGCATCTCAAATCCAAATCACATTAAGGAGTTGCTGTTCAATGCCAGTCTTAGTAACAAATTGTCCAACCTTGAGGCTGTCTTGCATTTGGATTGCATGTCCATATGTGTGTTTACTGAAACTTGAATTAAATGCTTAGAAAGCACTTCTTCATACTTGGATTTTGCAGGCAACATACCTTCAGAGCCCATGGTAACTGTAGTGGCATTTTCATATTTTTTAGGAGCAGTATCACCTCAAGATTCCCAGAGACCCACAAACTTAACTTGAGCTCTAATCACTTTAAACAGGGCCAACAGTTTATAACATGCTACACATCACCTTTTATGTCCCATGAAAGTTATGCAGGGTTCCTAAACAGTTGAACTCTACATGACCATAATTCCATTATTTTGGGAGATTTTAATTATTGTAGAAAAAGGAAATCCACAAGTACAGCAGGTGCATGGACTAAACCACTGTAGTCAAACACCAAAGAATGTCCAGCACCAAGGGTGAAATTAATTAAAGTTTAATGTGGCAGCTCCAAAATAAAGATAAACAGCAGACAGGTTTCGGCCAAACATTAGTCTTCCTCAGTGCTATAACCATAAGAGGCACACACATAAGTTTAAATAATGAACGTGATTACAAGATAGCATCTCATTGGACAATCAGTTTACCTCGTTCAGACCAGGTTTAAACAGACCTCCTAACCTGATAATCCAACTGGATTCTTTTTTAACATAGTATGCCAACCAAGTTTAGACATTCTGTTTCCTGTAATCCTGTCAATTATGATAAATTTAAACTGAGCAGTGGTGTGGGTCATGGTGTGTTTAAATAGTGAACTTGACATTCATTTATTTCTTATGTCACTGAGGTGCTCAGAAATACGAACCCTCAGTGACCTAGATGTTTGCCCCACATAATAGAGCAAGTAGCCAAATATATGACCCAGTCAGTGCTACAGTTACCAAAACATAAAATGTCATAAACCTTAGAGGTATTGCTGCCGGTGAATGCTTTGTACGTGGGTACAAGGTGAACATTGACCACAACTATATCTGAAGCAGTGAATATTGTAACAGAGGTAAAAGAACAGGAAGTAGTTTCCAAAACGTCTGTAATACCTGTAGAGGATGTCTGGTTATTTTTCTTGTTACAGATTCTCCAAGTTTGGCAACAACCCTTTCCACTTTCTGTTGCCTTCTGTTAGGGAATATAGAAAGTACTCCAGAAGTTATAGCTAGTGAGTGGGATAAAATGAAAGCAGAGTTTAAAAATAGGATAGAAATAAAAGAAAAGATTGGTTAAGAAGTAATTATTTAGAGGGGCTGACAAAGGTTAATGTATTACAAAATAAGGGGACTCTCACAGAGCACGAAGAGGTACAATTGCAGAATACTAAAGAGGAAGTGAGGGAGTGCCTGTATAATATGCATGATGCTAGAAAGATTGCTGTTAAGCAGCTGTTTTTTGACAAAGCATCTTCTGTGTGGAGACTTGCGTGAATGGGCGTACCTTCGTTGAAGGTTGTGCGTCAGAGCTGGCAACTCGGCATGTAAAAATCTACTGCCAATCATTAGCAGACCGGAGTTCCGCTGTGGCGACCCCTAACCGGGAAAAGCCGAAAGACACAACAACATGTATGGGTCTTAAATGTGTAACAAAATCATGAAGATTTAGGATTTTTGTCTGGAAATGTTTGCACAGATACTTTTGTACCCAAACAGATTGCAAAGCATTGAGGTGTAATGGAAAAGAAAGAGGTACCTGGGAGCATATGTTCTCAGGCGGTAATGATTTAGCAGACTTTAATAGAGCACAGTGTCAGGAATACTGGGCAAGCAGGTAAGTGTAACTGAGGAAATTATTTTTTGAACTGGGTTACAGGATCTGAGTTGCATAGACAGAGTAAGGCCTTGTTAAGTTTAATTGTGGTGGTTGTCAAAAAAAAAAGAAAACAGTTACAAGAGCATGGAAATCAAAATCTAAACCAACTATGCTTGACGAAGTGAATGTTGTAACTGAGATAAAAGAACAGGAAGAGGCATCTTTAGAAAATAGTAGGGGGTAAATTACATAGAAAAAAAAATAAATTTTGAGAAGAATACACACAGAAAAATATTTTGGAGGAAGACTGGTTTAACAGAAGGCAGAAACTGAGCGTTTTATGTAATGTTGGATTGATTATATTGTATAGAAGATTGCTTTTGTAAATATGTACTTAATATGGTTTGATTACTTTTATGTAAATGTAAGTTTGCCAATGTCACAAGTGATAATTCAGTAAAAGTGTTTTAAAAAAATACCCTGATATCAAGGATAATATAAAGGCATGCAAAATACTATTAAGTGTAGTAAAGCAGCAAGAGCTTGGGTTAGCACCTAATGCTAAGGACAATTACACGTCATTCTTTAATTAGGAGACTTAAGAGAATACCTAACACTGCTGTGAACTTATTCAAAATAGCACAACTTACTCTGAACCATTAGACAACACCCACATACTAACAAACAAATTCAGTTCACTTTTACCCCAGAAGTGGTAATCCAAAACCCAGTTATACCTGATTCTATTGACCCCCTCACCATTAGTTAAGGACATGTACTTAAGATGCTTTCTAATACCAAAAATACTTCCTCCATGTGACCTGATTATATACCTGTCTGTTTTAATAAAAAGTACTAAACAAGCCCTGTCAGAGCCACTCCATAAACAGTTTAACCTGGGTTTAGCCACAAACTGTGACCTGTGGTTTGGCAGTAGTGATGCTACTCCTTAAGGGTGGCCCTACCATTGACCCAAGGAATTGTACGTCAATCAGCCTGACCAGTCGCATCTGCAAAGCCACAGAATGTTATTACTGACCTTAAACGCTATGATATAAAATGTCTTATTAGATTAGACCCACAACAGTTTTTTTTTAATCAAGGGTTTTCTTATTAAAAAAAAAGAAAGGGTAACTCAGAGTGTTGACAGTGACCATGCGTTCCACACTGTGTACCTTTACCGGACCAAGGCTTTTAATGTCATCTCCTATACTAACATAGTAAGCTTAACAAATAAATCCATCTTACCACATGAGGATGTATTGTAAATTAGCTAAAAGAACCTGCACAGTACAGGTGCCTCATCAGAGAGTATAAAGGTAACCAGTGGTGACCCACAAGCATCAGTGCCGGGACCTTTCTGGTTCAGCATTTACTTTTGTGACCTCTAGATCATGAACCAAGATAACCTGGATAACCAAGCTTGCAGATGATTGCAAACTGAGAGTCATCTCAAATCCCCCACTGATGCCTAAACCCTTCAGCAAGAACTTACTGTCATTAATTCCTGGTGTACTTAAAATAGGCTCCAAGTTTTGGTAAAAAATTAATTATTGTCTCACTTGGTAGATAAGCAAAATACCTTGGAGGAAAATAATGCTCAGACCCCAAAGTGTAAAAACTGGTAATTGACCAGCAAGCACTGGGGAAAGATAAGGCATGGATCCGAGCATAAAAAATAACTTTAATAAACACTTAAAAACATAAATGCTTTAACTTAATCACTGCGTTTTCATCCAACAAAGGACTTCATCATATGCATTACAAAACCAATCCCACCCACATTAAAAATACCCTAGATTCAAAGGTTTAATTAAAAGACCACACCTCCAATTAAATAAATTACTCCTAATCAAATACACGCTAAAAACTTTTAGTGATAAAAATCATAAAAACCTTAACTGGAAACTTTTGTGTACAAGCCTAAGATACCAACCTCACCAAAATAATCTATTCATCCAATAAAAATTGTGTACATATAAATATAGATTAAATAAAAAAACACAGTAGGAAAATAATGGGGATAAAATCTAAGAATACATATTCTGTGAATCCCATCTAGTGGCGGGAACCATTATTACAACCATTAAAAACCAAGAGCAGTGGTAAAAAATGTATATATAAAATTGTATTAAAAAATAAATATCAAATGAAAAATCTTTCCTATGAATTTTCTTCTTCTTTTGGCTTTTCCCAGTTAGGGGTTGCCACAGCGGATCACCTGTCCACTCATGATTGGCAGTGGAGTTTTACGGTGTTGAGTTGCCAGCCCGCTGCCCAACCTTCCACAGGAGGCACGCACTCACAACTAGGACCAATTTACAGTGTTCAATCCACGTACAGCATGTCTTTGGAATGTGGGAGGAAACTGGAGCACCCAGAGGAAACCCACACGACCACAGGGAGGACATGCAGACTCCGCACAGAATGTACCCCAACCAAGGATCGAACCGGAGAACCTCTTGCTGTGAGGTGGCAACGCTAACTGCTGCACTACTGCGGCTGCCCAAAAATCTTTCCTATGAATAGAGTAAATAAAAATAGTCATAGTCTAGCTACCCTCAGCGTTAACACAGGGGCTAAGGATATATGTTCATTAAGCCCTGGTGGTTTATTCACAAGCTACCAATACACTTCCTTACATTCAGTTCTTGCCTCCCAGGATCCACCTCTGAGATCCACTGGGACTACTTCCAGCACAAAGAGCTGGAATTTAGAAGGCATGCACTTTAATTTGTGTTGATATAATGCGTTTTTCACATTCTTATTTTTAATATCATACCGATGTTCATATATCCTTCTCCTAAGCTTATGCTTAGTATTCTCTACATAGAAGGCTTCACAAGCCTCACATATGGCAGTGTAGATCACCCCCAAACTAGTACAATTAGCATGTGTTTTCCCACAAATATACCTGTTCCTATTAATATATATACCCTCACTGTGTACAATATAGAGGCAAAAAGTTTAAGCCCCACATATGAACCAGCTCTTTTACAACTACCCTTATCTAGAAGGGTGTTATTTTGATCAAGTAAGTCTTTTGAACTTAAACCTTTATGAAAAATAAATTTTAAGGGGTTCTTAAAAATATTATCCAAGTTTGATAAGCTGACAGACTTAGTCCATTTGCTCAGTATGATCCTTTTAATAATACTAGCATCACCATCAAAATTAGTCACAAAAGCACCCTTAAAACATCTCTGATCACTGTTATCTAGCCCAGTATTGATGCTTCCTTTCCTGTCAGTTAAGGTACAGATATCTTTTCCCCCATAACCTACTTCTTAATGTCATCAGTCAGTTTGAGGAGATATCCCCCCTCTCCAAAAACATGTCCTTTAATAATCCACATTCCCTCTCAAAGTCTTGCTGTTCAGTGGTCATCCTACTTATCCTAATGTATTGCCCCTTAAGTATAATCTTCTGTTGATATGGACGAGCACTTGTAAAATATAAATAAGAAGTGTCCTTATAATGTATAGTGGACTTCAACTGCCTTGTGTCAATCAATTTATGAATGGTGATATCCAAATAATTCATCTTATTGTAGGTAATCTCATAGGTAAAGTTCAACAAAATCAGTAGTGTTATTAATATAGGAAATAAAATCTCATAGTTCATCCTCAATATCACACCAAAAGATACAGGTATTATCCAGGTAATGCCTGTAAAGCGTTCAACACCTAGCATAAATAGAATTGAATAAAAACTTTTGTTTCCACATTGTGAGAATAATATTGGCATTTGTTGGGGCACAACAGGCCCACAACACTTACCCACTGATTTGTTGGAAAAGCTCTCCTTCAGAGTAAATTAAATTATTCTTCAAGACTATTTCCATTAGTTCTAAAGAGGTCTGGAACTCATCATTGGTAAACCCCACCTGATCTTTCCCTCTTGCTTGCTGGTCGATTACTCATTTGGTAGATAATCTTTTTTCTGCATCATATAGCAGAGACAATACATTACTACAATTTGAGAATGCGGAAGACATTGGAAATTGCCAAGGGAATGTCATTCGGATTTAAAAAGGTTATTGTCCCCTTATAATCAGCATTGACAAGGTCAGTTATTGCATACATGTCTACAGTGCTTCCTGAGGGATGTACTTCACAAGACATAGTAAACAACATAAAGACTCCAGAGGTTCCTAACTAAGATCGTCACTGGTTTACAAAACCCTATGCTACCAGAACAGTCTGGAAGCACTATCCCTTTATTCAGTATTTTATAGACTCCTGAGATGAGATTTGGACTTTGCCTTCTGTACTATTAGGGACCCAGTAGACCTGTATCTCCACAAATCAAATGGTCTCAGAAATTTTAGGATCAGGGATATAAATCTTCAGCAGGTAAAACACAGTGCAGGGAGAGGTTCATCATGCAGTGCCTCCCCTCCCACTGGAACAACCCCCCCCCCCTGCAAATTAAAGAGTGTGAGACAGTATCTTCCTTCCATTGAAGCCTGGATAATTGAAAGAGTGTTCACAAATCCACCGTAGGCTTGACTGGCCTAGCCCCCCTCAAGAGATGGGTACAGTCCAAGGATTGGTACTGGCAAGGTATTAAGGGTCTCAGGAGTCAGTTGCCTTGAATTTCCTAAGATCCTGTTTTATTGTCGAGCACTCCTTTATGAATCCCATAGTGTTTTATATAGTTCTGATCTGTATTTAGTAGTTCTTATCCCATGTTCCAGTAGGTAGTATTCAAAGAATTTCCCAGTTTCTGAGATAAGACTAATTGGGCTATAATTGAACATACCTTGTTTACTATCTCCCTCAAAAATTGAAACAACATGGGACCTAACCCACTCATAGAGCATATACCCTTTCTTGAGAATACTATTCTACTATTCTAGTGAGAGAGTATTATTTTTGCTGTGATATTTTAACATAGCTACCTGTTATATTTTCACAGCCCATTGAATGTGTAACTTTTACCTATTAATAGCTTTTATTTCATCATCTTGTGGAATTGAGTAATCTATACTGATTTTTTGGAAAACCCATTTGATCGTCCTGATTAATTGTAGGTTAACCAAAGTAAACAAATTCCAATTAAAGACTTGGAGCCATTTCATCTAAAGATGCTATGCACTTCTCTTTATTCATAATCAGGACCTGGTCATAGTTTTGTTGAACTATGTTCAGAAAGTATTTAAAATTGGATACATCTGTTAAATCATTTTCAAGTTGGTGCAGATTTTTTAGCATGTTTATCAATATTCTTTCTGAAAAAGTTAAGTTTCTTTTATATAGTTTTATTTCTGCTGTTGATGTAAAGAATGAGTTAATTGCTGAATCAAATGAATCAAATTTACAGACCAAACAAGTAGCCAAATAAGTTCAAAAATAGCTTCCAAACATAGAAATGAGAGCATGTAAGCTTAATGTATGAATTGTTGGGATCCCAGAACATGTGGATAATTCACAACTACTCTGTACAATAGTAAAATAAATTTTAAGACTCATGGTGACCTTGCAAACAAATCTTTAGCACAAATTAAAATTAATATCTGTCATAACATTAGCCAACCAAAACCTTGTATAAATTTTTCAGTTATTTTAAAATTTATCTCGCTGTCTGAAATAAGCTGTACTGGTAAACTTTTTAGTAGAATCTAGAACAGAAGCTGCTGTTATAAAAGAGGTAATTAATAAAGCAAATAAAATATTACATGATAACTAAAGGATTGAGAAGTAAGACTAGATAAGCAATTCACAAAGAAACAGTGGGAGGATACATGTTATATATGTCTCCTAAATATGCAGCAAAGTCTAGAAGATTTAGGATCTTTGCTTTGAAGTGTTTACATGAGTATTTTTTATACACCATGTAGACTCCAAAGAATTTTTTCCTGAGGCAGATAGCAAATGTTGGAGGTGTGATGGAAAGAAAGATATAATTGGGAACATATTATACCAAATGTTGGAGGTGTGATGGAAAGAAAGATATAATTGGGAACATATTTTCTGGGAGTGTAATGAGATGGTAGACTTTAAAAACTCCCTGCAGACTTCTGTATTGGAAATACTGTGTGAGCAAATTGGTATAACTAAGGAAATGATTTCTTGAGCTTTGATACAGAATCTAAATTGCCCTGACATAGTAAGGCTTTGCTGAGTCTAATTATGGTGGCTGCCAAAAAAGCAATTACTAGAAAGTGGAAAGCAAAGTGTAAACCAATTGTACTTGAAATACAGAATATAGTAACAAAAATAAAACAACTGCAAGTGGGATTTTTGGAAAAGGGGATGGACAAATTACATAAAAAAACTGGGACCTGTGGGAACAGTAGATGCAGAGTAACATTGTGGAGGAAGAATGAGGTTTAAGAGAAGGCAGTATTTGAATGAGCTATGTAATTGACTGATAATGACTGGGTAGATTATAAGTAATGTATAATGTTTGCAATTAATAACTAAACAAATAAACCTGTTTATTACCTTAAGACAATACCAGAGTTAATAAATATTACCTGTGGCAGGCACCATTTGTAAAACTACAATCCACTCTGCTGCAGGCCCCATGAAGGCTCAGTGTCTCTCCAGTAAGTGTTTTACAACTGTAAATGCCTATTTATGTTGAATTGTATTAGACATTTTACAACTGTATATGTTTATGTTGAATTTCAAGCCTGTACTCCAATCTGCTTACTTACACTATCAGACTATTTACCCCACTCATAGGACCAAAAACTGGGACTGGGTTAGCCCCGCTCCTCTCCTCTCCCTGCCCCCTTATCCCACCCGCCCCCACTGTGTCTACATTTATAGCCGCTAGGCCACACCCCTACTTCCTCTCCAACCTACACAACTTCCTCTCCAATTGCCCCCCACCACTTTACTGTTTAACCACTACTATTCCTCTGAAGCACATTGACCCCACCCATTGATGACATATAACATGTCTATAAATAATTATAAACTCCTTCCTCTTATCTTACCACTCTTAATTCTGCCATACTTTCTTACTAGCTATGAAAATCTCACATTCGTAGGTTTCTCTTATCCAAAATGCCAAACCAAGACCCCCCTACCTCCACTGACTGCAGAACTTGCCCACTACTACACTACCCCAAAAATTATAAATTCCAACCACTTGCTTCTAAAAAAAAACACTCCAATCAACACCAAAATCCAAATATGAATTAAAACTACTATTCAAAGTTATTAGACTACTGGCGTATCTAAGAAAAAACATAACCAAAGATGGGGACATCCATCCTAATCCAGGCCCAACCTTAACTCAAAATCCTACCAGCCCACCACTCTCCCACTGACTGGTCAACTCCCTCCTAATATGCCACTTAAACATTAGAAGCCTAAACAATAAGATACATAGCCTGCATGCTGTACTAGCCAAATACCTCTCCAACATAATGTGTCTATCTGAAACATGGCTCTGGCCATCAACCAAAGACAATGAGATCCTGCCTCCTGGTTACAATATACTTAGGGCAGATAGAGTAAAGAAAAGAGGAGGTGGAATAGCCGTCTTATATAATAGCACACTTAACATCATAACTAACCCTATACAACCACCCCAGGTCTCTAACGCTGAAATACTAGCTCTAAAAATTCTACTAAATAATCATAAGGGCATTAACCTAATTGTCACCTATATTCCCCCTGGGAACAATGTAGAAACACTAGAGGTCATTCTACATTGGATAGCCAACAACTACCCTCAAGAAACCATTGTCCTGGGCGATGTTAATATTGACTGGAACCAATGCACAGCACAGTCCAACCCCATCCCTGTTAACCTACATGGATTCTCTCAGATAATATCATCTACCACACGTACAGGTAACAATAACCAAAAGAGAGTATACTAGACTGGATACTCACCAACAGTCATCCCCAGAACTATATGTCTGGAACTCTCCCTAATGATCTTAGTGATCACCTGCTCACATACATCATGAAAGACAAAATTAATTGTACAAGCTTACCTATTTATAGGTCTATCAGATCCAAGAAAAACTTTGACCCAACTAAATTTCAACTTGAACTCAAATCATGTAACTGGACAAAACTAAAGTACCTTCCCTTGATGAGGCAGTGTCATCATTTAACAATTCATTCCTTACTATACTTGACTCGCATGCCCCTAAACGCTCAATAAGAATTAAAACTCAACTAGCACCCTGGGTAACAACAGACACCAAAACCAAAATAACAACTAGAGACAAAGCGTGGGATAAATGGCGACTACCAAACTACCCTAGATCGTATCAAATTCCAACAACTTAGAAATGAGACTAAAAAAGCCATCATACTAGATAAGAAAAATTACTTCTACAATCTGCAACATAAACATCAGAATAACCCTCAAAAGTACTGGGCAGGCATAAATAAACTTCTCCAACCAGGCAAATCCACTACTCCGACCCCAGAAACATTATCTGACAAGAGCCAAGAAGATATAGCCAATTCATTCAATACTTTCTTCACAGAAGCCATCCAGTCATTAGCTAACCAAATTTCTCCTCCCCACACTTCTATAAACACTATACCCGACTCACCACTCTCTCTTAACTTCCAGCCAGTGTCCACATCCTTTATCAGATCCCTTTTGAAAAAACTGAAGCCAACCACCCTTTCAGCCGATCTTCTGCCGGCTGAATACCTGCAAATTGCTGCAGATGTCATAGCCTACCCTATCTCAATCCTAATTAACAGAACCATAACCGAGGCCTCAGTCCCCTCAATTTGGAAAATATCCTATATTATTCCACTCCACAAAGGAGGTTCATCCACAGAACTATCCAACTATAGACCTATAGCCATACTATCACCACTTGCCAAAATTATGGAAAAGTGCATGCACAACCAACTAATGCTCTATCTAACCCAAAATAAACTACTCACAGACTCTCAACATGGATTCAGACCCCATCATAGTACAACCACTGCCCTCCTCTCTTTTACTGAAAACATTAATCTTAACTGGAATAATAAAAAAATATCCTCCGCTCTCTTCCTGGACCTATCGAAGCCTTTGATATGGTAAACCATCAGTTACTTCTATATACTTTAAAAACCCTGTATCTAGATACTCCAGCCCTTGACTGGTTTCAAGCTTACCTCACTGGGAGACAACAAGCAATAATGTGGCAAAACAAGCTCTCCTGCCTACTACCAAATACCATAGGAGTTCCTCAAGGTTCCATATTAGGACCTCTCCTCTTTTCAGTCTTCATAAACGACATCCAAACAGTCATCCCTGAAGCCACCTGCATTCAATATGCAGATGGCTCTACTATAATATGTTCCAATGCCTCTCTTGCAAATCTACTAACTATCACCCAACATAGCTTCACCAAAGTCGAAAACTGGCTTGCCAACCATCTCCTGATCTTAAATCCAAACAAAACCAAGTTACTTCTCTTCTACCCAACCAATAGATGTCCGACTGAAAACTTCACTATAAAATCCAATAATGGGACCATCATCTCCCCAGACACCTATACAAAGCTATTAGGAGTAAACATTGACAATAAACTCAGATTTGATATACATATCAACCAAGCCATTAAGTCAGTCAACAAGAAACTTGGGACCCTATATAGAATTAAAGCCTTCCTTACCCCGAATGCCAGGGCCAGCCACAGCCCGTTCACACCTTCTCTCTACCCTACTATATGCCTCTCCTGTCCTCACTCACCTTAACAAATCTGATCTGGCCAAGCTCTCATCCTGCTATAATCACATTGCCAGGTTCGTTACAGGCCTACCCTACAGAACACACCACTGTACTAACCTGAAAAAGCTTGGATGGATAGAATTCCCACACCTTCTTCACCAGTCCCAACTCATAGAGGCCTTCAAAATCCTTAAACAACCTGAGAATACCCCAGCACTAAAAAACTTAATGACTCCCTACTCCAATCTAAGCTGCCTTCGCTCAGCAAACAGACTCCTTGTCCAAACAACTAAATCTCTCAACCTAGGTGGTGACGCTATTTGCCAACACCACTGGTAAAATATGGAACTCTCTCCCAAATAACATCACGCTTGCAACTTCTCTAAGTCAATTCAAAAATAGTCTAAAACTCCACTTCAAGTCACAGTGGCTATGTCCTTGCTCAAACCCAGACTAGCTCTGTGCCATTAACTAAAACATAAACAACTAGCTAAGATGATAAGTACTTTGTATACTGTGATAAAGAAATATGTATCCTGTCTAACTCTATGTCATTATACTGCCTACCGTCCTTGCTAATATGTTATTAATGTTACATTTGTAGTAATCTCAGAAATAGTAATGGCAGTCTTGTACTTGTATGTAAATAGCCTATGTTTTTGTTAAGTTCTTTCAGCTCATTTACTGTACCTAATTATCAGTGTAACTCTGTTGGAGCTTTTCTCCCCGGGCCTCCGCTGAAAAAGGACATGTATCCAGTCGGACCATCCCGGTTAACAAATGTAAAATAAAATAAATAATAATAAAAAACTAAAGATATGCCAGTATGGTTTGTTTTCATTTATATAAATGTAGGATTGCCTATGTCACAAGTGAGAGTTTTTTGTTTAAAAATGTCTGAAATAAGCTTAGATTTCTGTACCACATTAACACACTTGAACATTTTGTTCCAGATCCAATTAACATTTTGGAAGCAATCATTTCTAAACTAAGGAAAAACTTTAGTGGCAAAATGAATCCCAGCAAGGTTTATCTTTCTGGTTACATTAAAATCAACTTTTAGGGGACTGCTATAATTTACAATTCCTGACAAAACATACAAAGAACCTAACACTTTAAATATATTGCCTTGACCTCTGTAGATGAGGATATTGATCAGCTTTTCTAGACCATTTCAGATTTTCACTGTTTTTTTTTTTTTTGTTTTGTTTTTTTTTGGGGGGGGGGGGGCACCTTCATGATTTTTTTTCCAATTAGCTTAAAATTATTAATATGCGTGTATTTTCATTAAGTTTTAATAGTCTAAAGCACCATATAAAAAGAAGCAATTTAATAACACTTATTTTGAAATTTAAACCTGATTTTGTTTTCAAGAAGTATATTAGCATTTATTATAAAGCTTTTTATCAAATGTTAGACTTTAAAAATTTTGGTAGGAGAGTAAATTGCAACATCTGATAACTCTGAAGTTCTAGATGTTTTCATGACACACAGCAAGACTCTTAATCTGCAATGTAAATCTTCCGTTATAATTCTAGGTTAATTTTCTGCTTTCTTCTCACACTGTAAACATTTTTGTTGGAATTGGATAAAAGCTTATAAACACTGAATGCACATTCAGTTATGAAAGGAGAGTATAATGTTTTTTGTCATATTCCCAAAATTTAAAAGGAAGCTCTTTCAAGCCTTTGCAACCAAATACAATTTAATTGACTTATAGGTTCATAGGTTTATACTAGGCTATCTGCCCTAAGGCATTTATAAGCCTAGCCCAAAGTTTTGTGGCTTACGCCACCCCTTATATGAAAAAATACTGTGCCCATTAATTTGTTGTGCCTCTGTCCAGCAGTGACACAGAGATGATTCCCGGGGTAAACCTACGATCTCCCATCCACAGGTCAAGATTTCTCTTGAACAGAGCCAGCGAGGTGCTCTGCCTCACATGGACCGGGATTTTATTCCACAGCATAGGGAGTCTCTGAGTGATAAATCTATCCCTCCAGCATGTCCTATTTATATCCGTGCTAAGGTTTAAGTTGCTTGCTCTAGTGGTTTTGGTGGATTTGGATTTTTTCAGGTGGAGCATATCCATTAATTCCGGGTTGGACATGGCTTTGTATGTCAGGCACATGTCACCTCTTAGCAGACTGTATGCAACTGAATAGAGCTGGAGTTTCTTCAATCTGGCAGCATATGACAGATTTTGGAGTCCCTTTATCCTTTTGGTGAGGAACTTTTGGGGTCTCTCCAATTGCTGCAGATGTCAGGTGAGATACATCCCGAATGGGGCATTGTACTCTATCATTGGTCTGATAAGTGAAGAGTACAGGGGAACAATGACCTCACTAGATCTGGATGTGAATCCCTTCATGATCAGGTGGGCAATGTAGAAGGTCTTTCTAACCACTTTAGCAACGTGAGTGTCAAAAAGGCCACTGTCAACCTGGGTCCCCAGGTCCCTGATAACCTCTTCTGTGCTTAGTGGATTGCCACCTATATGGTAGCTTGGGGTTACCATGTTTTTCCCGAAGGGTATGACTATACATTTTTTGGCGTTTAACTTCAGGCCATGGCTCTGGCACCAGCTATCTGTTTCCGTGAGTCCCTTCTGAAGGATATCCGTGTCCGATGCACTTTCCACTATGGCCCAGTTTGCAGTCGTCTGCAAACTTTGTCAGCCAAAGTCCTCCCATGTTGGCCTGTACTTCTGAGAAGTAGATGCCGAACAATAGGGGCCAAGGACCGAGCCCTGTGGGACACCACTTGTGACCGGCTTGGAGTCTGACATAGCGCCAGCAACTCTAACCCTGTGGGTTCTGTCCTTAAGCCAGTTTGCAACCCATCTTGTGACATATGGGTTTACATTTAAGCTGGTAAGTTTTTCTACAATACCCGAGTGGGGTATTGTGTCGAAAGCCTTTGCAAGGTCAAGGTAGGCTGTATGGACTGTCTTTCCCTCATCAATGGCCTTGGTGACTGTTTCGAAGAAGTCGACCAAGTTCAAAAGGCATGATCTGCCCTTGAAGCCAAACTGGGTCGGGTCCAATGTCTGCAAGTCCCCTATATCTTTGTTTATGAGCTCCATTATGATCCTCTCCATAGCTTTGCAGACTAGACTTGTTAAGCTTATGGGGCGGTAATTACCAGGGTCCGTAGAGGCACCGCCTTTGTGGAGTGGTACCACAATTGCCGTATGCCACTCCTTGGGCACGTATCCTGTGGTAAGGCTGAGATTAAACAGCTGCCTTATGTGCAGGTTTAATTCCTCATTTAGCTCATGTAGCACACAGCTGGGGACACCATCCGGTCCCATTGATGCTGTGTTTTTAGCTTTAGAGAGAGCAGCTTTCACCTGTGCATTTGAGATGTCTGGGAGGGTACACTCCGCTGGGATAGTTATCTCTCCTTTAGGGGGGGAGAGGGGGGTGAAGTTTGCACTGAACCTGTCTGCCAGTATGTTGGCAATGTCTGTGGGTTCAGTGATTTTTGTATCATTTTGGACTAATTCTGAGCATATCTGGGAGTTTCCACCCAGGTTCCTAACATAGCTGAAAAAGATCTTATGATTGTCCTTTGAATCCATGGCAATTTTTCTCTCAAAATTGGCCTTAGTTGATTTTATGAGTGCTCGTATTTTTTACTAATAATGATCAGGGGTGACTTCCCTTTTATGGATTTTGTTCTATCATGTAATAGCTTTCTCCTCTTATTGTAAAGTTTGTTAATGGCTGGGGTCCACCAGACTGGATGTTTGCCCTTTGTGGAAAGAGTCTTGGTTTTATTTGGGATTGCCTGATCCATGCAGTCCTGGAGGTGTTCATAGAAGGCATTTGTAAGGGCTTCCGCAGCTTGAGTTGTGGTTTCCACTGGCTCAGGGGCCTTGAAGGATACCACACCAGTCTTGAGTAGTGTGAAGTTTGCTTTAGAGAAGTTCTTCACTGTGGTCTTTTTTGTTTGGGGTGGGGGCGGGATGTGGATTTCCAGTGAGATTAGTTTATGATCAGATTTCACCAATGAGGGATATACTTCCGGTGTGGAGCATTTTGTCCCCATGTTTGTGATAATGAGATCTAGTATATTTTCTCCTCTCGTGGGAACAGTGACTAGCTCCATGGCATTTGAATTTATGAACTCCAGGAACCATTGGGCTAGAAAGTTAGGGCTTGAGTAATGTTCCCAGTCTATATTCGGGTAGTTGAAGTCACCCAATATGATGGTGTTTGGGGATACATTTATACCCTCCAGTGTCTTCAGGAAGGCTGTGTGGGGTTCCTGAGTTTGAGAGGGTGGCCTGTAGCATGCTACAGTTTGTAGAGCAGTTTTGCCTATGGTTAGTTGCACCTGGATGGTTTCCGAAGCTTCGTGCATTGCCACCAACCTGGAGGTGTGGGTATCCTTTATGAATATGGATACACCCCCTCCTTTTGTGGTGTGGTCCGGGTTTTGGGGCCGGAACGCATGATATGCGGTAAAACCTAATAGTTTCAGTTACAGCACAGACATCGATGTTCTCCATACTGAGAAGGGCCTCGAGTGCGTGCATTTTGAGATTTAGACTTCTGGCATTGAGCAGCATTACCCTCAGTTTCTTCCCATTTTTGTTTTCTAGGGTGGTAGGTTTAGAATTTGAGCCTTGCCTAAAAAAGGGTGGCAAGAGCCTTAGCCAATATCCGGAATCCCAGGGGTGACAGGTGCAAGCCGTCCCTTGCAAAGCAGCGTGGCTTGTCAAGCATGTCATCCCAGGCAGACAGACACTGGATCCCCTTTGAATGACACCAGACATTAAGCCAATTGTTAAAGCAGATCATCTTGTCTCTATATTGTGGCATCATTCTTGGTGAAGGAAGGATACTGCTCAGGGTCAGGGTCATACCTGCCTGGGCTACATAATCAGAGAGCTCCTCTATGTCTCTTTTCATGTAGTCCAGGGAGGTACGTCTCAGGTCGTTCACACCAGCATGGACAATGACTGTGTCATATTTGTACTTGCCATGGAGTGACCCGAGTGCTTGTGTTATGTGGTGGATTCTAGCGCCCGATAGGCAGCTTACTGTGACCCTCTCCTTGTTCAGCCTGGTGAGTGGGACGTCAGTGTGTCTGACTATAGAGTCACCTATGACAAGTATGTTTGGTGTTATATTTGGCCTTAAGGGCTGTGACTGCTTTGCACACTGATTTTGTGGTTTATGTGTTGCTTGTGGGGTGTCTTGAGGTAGCAGTTGTTTGGGTGTCTGCTTTGGAGGCCTCTGCTGTTTAGGTAAATTTTTACTCAGAGCCTCCGAGTATGTCTTTGTGTGTTTATGTGTTTGATTCAGTGGTGTGGTAGCATTATGTGAGGCTGGTTTTGTGGTGTGTGTAGTTGCCTTCTCCTCCTGTCTGGTCTTGCCAGTCCTGAGTTGAGAGAGCTCAGCCTCCAGTTTGGCTAAATAGCTGCATCTCTCGCAAGTATTTGTGTTATGTGGGAGGAGGAGAGGGTTGTCTGTGTACATGAGGCAGTTATAACATTGCAGCCACGGCCTTAGCGCTGATCAGCTGTGAAAAAGACTCTTCTTTATTGCATTCTGGTACCTACCCCTCGCCCTATAAGGATCACATTTAATATATATGAAAAATATACAACATTATATCATCAACTTAATATATTAACAATCTCAATCAAAATCAAAAACTTAAAAACAATCAACCAATCAGCCAACCATTTCTTTACTTTTTAAAAATAAAATAGAAACCTTAACACACAAACAAACATAACTATGATATACATGAATACATACTATAATATATATAATGAAGACATAAATAAAATGAATAATATTCATTCTTTATATATGTTAATATATGAACATTGATTTATAGGTTTTCATTTACTTTAACTTTGTACATTCTCTTGTGGACATCATAAATACTTATTCTCTTTACTATGTTATACTTATTCACAAAAATATAAATAATATACAATCACAAATAAACCAATAATTCCCTCACACAAAAATTTTTTCAAATATTTTTCATGCAAAATTAATTAATATAATGCACACAAAATAAATTTACCTTAAATTTATTAAAATACAAACAAAATTAATAAATAAAAATAATCTAATATAAATTATGTTCTAAATATAACCAAATTTATATATAAAAACTAAAAATTATAAAACATATTTTTTAATTGATTTTTTTTAATTTTACATATCTAACATATCTATTAAGAACAAGAGTTTTTCAAAATCCATCTATAATAAATTAATCTTGAGCTAATAATTTTAAATTAAGTCCCCATTCCTAATCCCTTTCTAATAAAATACACAAAATACAAATCCAAAATCCATCCCCTGTCTACACAAAAATCTATGAATGTTTTAGCACTGGGGCTATCCTGTCTACTATGCCCAATATTTATCCACTTTTCCATTGCCTACTTAACTTTAGATGTTCCATACACCCACCTCCAACTTTACACCACCACCCCCAATGACCCACACCACTCCTCCCGAGATCATTTATATACTAAGTATTATTGATCCAGATATTCTTCTTGTTCCCCTACTTGCTGTCTAAGTTCTTCACTTTGCGTGCAGACCTTACTCCACCCGCACCTGTCCCTACCTACCTTGTGTGCCTATTAAAATGTTAGATAATCATGCCATCCGAGAATCTAGTATTTAGGAGGGGAGATTCTGAGAGAGAGAGGGAATGTTTTGTGGGAAAACTTCACCCTTATCATCTCCCAAGACCACCAGCCACAAACTGAGCACTGTCCTCAAAAACTTGGAAAATTGAGAAAATTGGTGACAAAAAAAATTTGTTGTCATGTTGTGGCCTCAACCTTGTTGTGTTTCAAACTCAAAACTTTGAACCCTAAACTTCTCTTTCCCTCTCTCTTTTTCATATTTCCCTATGCCTCTCAGAGTTTTCGGGCACTGGGAAGCCCATTCTTTCAAACACTTTTTCTAGCAGAGCGAACTATAACGAACCTCCTTGAATTTTTATCTGATTTCTTTTTATTTCAAATTTTCAAACTTTCAAATCCCACAAAAAAAAAATGTTAAAAAATAAACCTGTGGAACTGGCTGGGCCTGTGCATTGATACTATGCCACTATGCATGCTCGAGGCATGCAAAAATTAGCTGTTTCTTGTCTTTTGGTCTATGCTGGATCCTATTATTATTATTGGAAATAACATAAAATTCAACATGGGATACTACTATACCTAATATAATATGAATAGTCCATAAGGAAAGTGGATTTTTGATTTTGAAATGAATGAATCATGTGTCAAATCGAGGATCCCTTTTGCATAGAAACAAAAGGTCAATAAATCGCCTATATATGACACACCCCCTAATAAAAAAAAATTAGTGTAAATAATAGAATTTTCAAAAAAAAAAAAGGAGAAAGTAGCATATACGGAGCAAAAGGCCCCCCCCCTGTCCCCTTCATTCTGCAAAAATTTCCCCTCAAACGCATTCTCTAACACCAAACCAACAAAAAAAATGTGATTGCTTTGTGTGTAAGACATGACGCCTTCACCTTGCCCAATAAAATCCCTGTTCCACAACACATTTCTTACATCAGCAACAACTCTTCTGGTGTTTTTTAATGCGCCTGCACTTTGTGAAGATGTTGTTTTAACAGTCTAGAAAGAAACAATCGCTTTTGTAAAAAATAGGCCCTTCCGAAACTATAGTTATAACATTGCCTCAAGATTCCCAGATTCACCAGCTGGACCGGAGAGGAGATTGACAACTGACCTTTGGACATGCTAGAATAATATTGGGAATTCCTTAATAATTGAAAACAAGGGCCAGTGGGGAGTGAGGGTGAGTAGCATATTACATTTCCACATCAAAGGATTTACTAATCTAGATCTTAAAAATAAAACAAATGTTGAGTGATGCTTTTTGGGTATCAGAAATGTTTCTGAAAAAGTTTTCTGAACTAATGCATTCACACACACTTTCTGTTCATGCCCCTTTATTAGCAAAATTGATCTTAAAATTAAAAAAAAACATTTTTGCTTTTATCAGTAACAAATTATTTTCTATATAAGAAGTGAAGATAACATTTGAGATAAATTTATTTTGGAAGTAAAAGGAACCATAAAATTTACCTTTTGTTTCAAAATGGGATGCATTTAAGGCATGTTTTATCAGTATCTTATTTCAAGGAACTCTGAGATTTAAAGAATCTTTAAAAAAATTCAATAACTACACAGTAGGAAAGTCTGGACAATTTTCTCTGTTAACTATTCAGAGAATATTGCTAAAAGAGCAGCATTACATATGTAGTGTTAAGTGTTTTAAAAGAAATAGTGAAACAAGAAGTATTTAAAACTGGTAAAATGTTTATTATAAGGATGAGATGCATAGGTCTTTTAAAGAACATCCAGCTATATAAATTAAAACTCCGTCAGGAGAATTTGGCAATACAGATGAAATTCTCTTCCAATTTATTTTTTATATTTTTTTTCTCTATGACCATATAATAAAGTGAAGAAGTCCCAATTGGTTCAGCAATATGCATTCACCTTAGATTCATTAGATTTTTTTTTCAATTTCTCTAGAATAAATTGAAGGTACTATAAACTCCTTTTCAGAAGCTGCTGGCACTGACCATTTCCTCACTGAATTCTATAAGCACTTTGCTAAAGATTTCTGTTCAAGACTATTAGATTTAATACTTCATTCGACAGTACCTGAACACCATCCTGAGAGCTACTTCTCGCTTGTCAAACTTTAAAGTGAAAGTGGTATGGTTTGATTAAGTTTATCCAGTTATTGTCCTATTGCTCTTAACTCATTGCAGCCTAGTGACACCTCCAGGTGTTTCTGCAGTTACATCATGCTGATACATCTACGCACTATATATTGCTTAACATGTGCATTAGTAATTCCAAAACAATGTTACATATAAAGTATTAAAAGATTTCAAAACGAATCAGAGCCAGCACAAAGTGTGGTTTAGCATTGTTTAATACACAAAAATGTATAACAACATGGATGAAGGGAAAAAGAAGTATACCAACCCCACAAACCAAACCAGTTTCAGCTTAGTAGCCTTCTTCAGTGGAAGACAAAAAAAAAATACAAAGATTAGGGCTAATCCTTCTTATATAGCCCTAGACGGGTGCCAAAAAGCCTCCTATTGGTTAATTTATAGATATTCATTTAAACCAGGAGGGAAAAGCCCCCCCCCCAGTTTAATTATCCATTTCTTCTCTTTAACATTCAAAATACTGTGCCAACCAACTTTATCCCTACAATTTTCTATAATATTATCTATAACAGTGAATCTAAATACTGAAGTACTGTGTTTACAAGTGTGTTTAAAAAGGGCATTGGATTGCTTTTTATGTCTTATGTCACTCATATGCTCCTCAATTCTAAATTTGAGAGGTCTGGAGGTTTGGCCAACATAAAACGCAGTGCATGAGCAAGTGGTCAAATAAATTACCCAACTTGTACTGCAGTAGGCCAAAAAAGAGATGTTATACACCATGAATGTGTTGTTACTGCTGAATTCTTTGGTTTTATTAACCCTGTGACAGTGCGAACAATGACCTCAAGGGACGCACCCCACCAATATGTCTCCTTTTAATGCTCTTTGGGTTAAAGCATTATCTCTATAGTCAAACCTTTTATAGTGACTGAAAAGGGAACCCAAAGTGCGGCCCCTGCGGAAGGAAAAAGAACATCTGTCCCCCAGATAGTCAGACAGTCTATTTTCCTGGGCTTGTCAATATGCTTCCAATCAAGACAGGACTCAATTACTAGAGTACCAAGCACACTCATCAGACTCTAAGTCGAAATTAAGATTTGTTACTACTTTTGGTAGGAATATAAAATCATTCATGCAGATCATCCATAGACACTGGAATATTTTGTCAGCGGAAAATAGACTCTCTGACTATCTGGGGGATAGATGTTCTTTTACCTTCCGCAGGAGCCACACTTTGGGTTCCCTTTTCAGTCACTATAAAAGGTTTGACTATAGGGGTAATGCTTTAACCCAAAGAGCATTAACAGGAGACATATTGGTGAGATCCGTCCTTTGTGGTCATTGTTCGCACTGTCACAGGGTTAATAAAAACCAAAGAATTCAGCAGTAACAACACATCCATGGTGTATAACATATCTTTTTTGGCCAATTGCAATACAAGTTGGGTAATTTATTTGGCCATTTGTACATGCTCTGTGTTTTATGTTTGCCAAACCTCCAGACCTCCCAGATTTAGAATTGGGAAGCATATGAGTGACATAAGACTTAAAAAGCAATCCAATACCCTTTTTAAACACACTTGTAAACACAGTTCTTCAGTATTTAGATCCAATGTTATTGATCATATTATAGGAAATTGTAGGGATAAAGTTGGTTGGCCCAGTATTTTCAATGTTAAGGAGAAGAAATGGATAATTAAACTAGGGGGGCTTTTCCCTCCTGGTTTAAATGAATATCTATAAATTAACCAATAGGAGGCTTTTTGGCACATGCCTATGGCTATATAAGAAGGATTTTTTGATCCTAATGTTTGTGTTTTATTTGTCTTCCACTGAAGAAGACTATTAAGCCGAAACCGGTTTGGTTTGTGGGGTTGGGATAATTTTTTTTTTCCCTTCACCCATGTTGTTATACGTTTTTGTGTATTAAACAATGCTAAACCACACCTTGTGCTGGCTCCAATTCATTTTGGTATTGTTTTAGACTATAGAGCCTTTGCACTTGCCGTACATGCAGGTTGGAGTGATTTGGAGTTTTTATTAAAAGATTTCATAAAGTTAATTCAAAGCAAGACCATCTATACTGATATTTGATCTATGTCTAGTGCAAAAAGATAGTTTTTCGTATATTTTATATTGTCATAAATGTCACATTTTTCTAAATTTGACAACTAAATAGCACAAACAAAACTGCTTAGCCTCATATGAAAGCTCTCAGCTGGATGAGCAAAGTGTTGCTGACAGCATGTCGTATAACCTGAGTGGTTGCTACGATAATGTGAGTTCTTTGCAAAATGTGATTGCTCTGGAAAATACTGCTACTAAGATTTATAAGAAACCTTGCAAAAATAACATACTACAAAATACCAATATGCATCCCAGACATATCACTAGAAATGTTGTCAAAGGTCAGTTCCTGAGAACTGTGAGCCTGCATAATGATGATAATGTAATGTTTCTGTCGAGGTGGTAGGTACTGTGTCTAAGGAATTTATAGCTTAGAGGATGTTCCAAGGCTGAAGTACAGAAGGTTGTTGAAGAAGATGTTCTTCATGTTTCACTGTTGCAGTCATGTTTCACTGTTGCAGTCATTTCATTTCGGTAATCTGCTGGCCGGTTGCCCTCTGTTGGCCTGAATAACAAAGTCTTGGGTCCTGCGTCGGTTGCTGTCTCCTCTTCCATGACGTCAGGTCGTCAGGGGTATAAAACATTCAGCAGATGCCATTTTATTCAGTCTTTCTTGCCGCACGGTGCCCGAAGCAGTTAGCAAGTGCCGGTCGGCCGACTCCTGAAATTTTCGTACTCGAGTTTCAGAACCGAAGTCTTCAAACTAAAGCTAAGTACCCCATTGGGGAAACTTTTTCTTGCTCCTTATCAATGTCAGTAAAAGTTAATAATTACATTACTTGTGGGAAGCAAATACCTCATAAGGATTTTCATATGTACTGTATTCCTTGCCTAGGCCCTGTTCACAACGCGCCTTGCTGTCGGTTTTGTGCTAGATTTAACCAACGCACTATTAAGCGTCTGTATATTTTTGCTTCTAAATATTTTGGTTCTAGAGTTAATTATCCTGAAATGTCATCGGTTAGCAATCCAACTACCAGAGTTCACAAAAAACGCAAGGAAAAAGACAGAGACAGACTGTCGAGGTCCAAAACCGATGCCAAAACTTCTCCTAAGCCAGTCGCCGGTTCACCAGTACTCAGTGAGGCACTTTCGCAGCACCTGATACCCACTACTTTTGAGTCCCAGGCCTCTACCGAGACCCATTCAGAGTATGGTATGCTGCGAGATTCTCAGTGTATCGAACCCGCGGATGTCTCTCTTGGATGGATCTGGAGCTGCTGAGCAGGCACCGGCTTCTGAGGGTGTTTTCAGACCTCAACATTTTTATATTAAACCAACGCCAGCAACAAAAACAAGGTAAAAAGCAACTTCTATGTCTAAAAAAACGATGCATGAGATGAGCCACATGCTCAGGCCCCTATGCCTAAAAAATAGATGATCAAAATGGCTGAGGATTTAATTACCTTGATCAGGGGTTCCCAACCCCCCCCCCTGCTAAGAGACCTAGGCAGGGCACTGATTATGAATCTTCAGATCAGGTTTCCATTTCTTCTGATCAGGAATTTTCTATTCCACCCTATGAGGATTCTGATGCACAGGAATCCATCCCATCTGCATCTCCTCCTGAGGATTACTCATTTGGAGAGACTTTGCATACTTTAAGGGAACATTTTCACTGGGAGAGTCAAGACTTCTCTGAATCAAAAAAGAGGCTTAGGGATTTCCTTCTTCTTCCTCAGCATAGGCCTTTGGCAATACTTTCTGTATTAGACATTGTTGATGATGTGTTCTCTGAATCAAGCATGGCTGCTCATTCCCTGTCTCCGGCTCCTAGTAAGCCAGACAGATATTACAGGGTTCCTGACTCCCACAAATTTCTTTTCAAAAATCCTGCTGCTGATCCTGAAACTATTTCTCAGGGTCCCAAGGGTGTTAAGGCTTCTACAGCCAAAAATCCTACCCCTTCTGATAGAGATTCCAGGGAGCTGGATAGATGGGGTAAGAAGGTTTATACTTCTGCAACCTTGGCAATCAGGGCTTTAAACTGCCAGTTTCATATGCTTAAATATCAACAGCATGTTATGGGCTTACTGAAACAGAAAATGATGTTGATTTCTGATTGTGTGGAAAGTAGAGTTACATGATTTATTGCAGTCAGCAGAACAGGTTGGAAAGCATACTTTGCAATGTGGTTTTGATTCCTTAGAGGCCTCTTGTAGGGCCACCGTTACTGGATCTGTGATTTAGAAGGCATGCCTGGCTCAAGGAGCAAAATCTGCCTGATCATGTTAAAGCAAAATTGTTGGATGCCAATTTGCAGCATGATACTCTGTTTGGTAATAAAGCAGAAGAGGTTTTAAAGAAAATGGAAGACAAAGCTAAATCCATGCAAACTGTAAAAGATTTCTTGCAAGTGCAGTCACCCAGGTTCAGTAGGCACTGGCCTACTAAAAATTGGTCCTTTCCTGTGTCCAACAGAGCCACTCAGGGCAAACCCAGGTGCTCAAAAGGCTCCAGATATCAATCACAGGGTTCTTACAGGTCAAAGCAATGGGGTGCCTCCACCTCCAAATATGGAGGAAACAAAGCACAACCCTACAGTAAGCAGTCTCAATGACTTTCCAATACCATCTCCAAGCACTTATCTTTTGACAGCCCCCTTGGGGGGAAAACTAGCACTTCATGCTCAAAACTGGCAGTTAATTACCCAGGACAAGTGGGTATTAAACATAGTATCTCAGGGGAACAGATTTCATTTCCATACTTTGCCAATTCCAAATGGATGGCCGGATCTGCCACCAAACCAGTGGGCAGAGGCCCAGAAACAAGTCATGTCCCTCATGGATATGGGGGCTATTCAACTGGTACCAGAAAAGGAAAAAGGGCAAGGTTTTTATTCAAGACTTTTCCTGGTACCCAGAAAAGACAATTCATGGCGTCCAATACTGGACTTATCAATTCTGAACATGTTCCTGGACATTCCAAAATTCAAAATGCTGACTTTACAACAGCTACTGCCTATGCTAGGCAAGAATGCTTGGTTAGTAACTCTAGACTTAAAAGAGGCATACCTGCATATCCCAATAAGGGAATCATGCAGAAGATACCTCTGCTTCAAAGCAGGTTTTTTGCATTACCATTTCTCTGCACTGCCCTTTGGCTTATCTACTGCACCCAGGGTCTTTAGAAAGTGCCTGGCACCAGTAATTGCATTCTGCAGACATAGAAACATTAAAATTTATCCTTATCTGGACGATTGTCTCATTCAAGCAGAGGACAAGGACACACTTCTTCAACATCTGGCATTTGTAAAAAGGCTTCTAGCATGCCTAGGGTACACCATAAATGGAAAAAAAATCACAACTGGTACCCTCTCAAATAATTACATTCCTGGGTGCAAGCTTGAATACAACTGCCCAGATGGCTTACCACACGCCAGACAGACAAAGGCAACTGACAACATACTTCAAACAAATGGCAACAAAAACCCAGTTATCTGCAAGACAAATTCTGCAGGCTTTGGGGCTCATGGCATCCTGCATCCTACTAATTCCATATGCGAGATTGCATATGAGGAAATTTCAATGGTACCTAAAAAGTTTATGGAGTCAACATTGTCACAGCCTGGAAACAATGATTCCTCTCATTCCCTGCCTACAACAGGAGTTTCTTTGGTGGGCAGAGACATGTCATCAAAATAAGGGACTGTCATTCACTCTACCCCCTGCCACCCAAACCCTAACTACAGATGCACCAGACTATGCTTGGGGAGCCCACCTGGTAGGGAGATGCATTCAGGGCAAATGGAGCCCAAACCAAATGCGTCTGCATATCAACGAGAAAGAAATGCTAGCTGTTGAGAATGCTCTGACAGCCTTCAAAGACTTACTTTATCCAGGACAACTACTGGTAAAGACAGACAACACCACAGTTATGTGGTACATAAACAAGCAGGGGGGTACACATTCCCACCCCCTTTGCAGACTAGCTATGGCCTTGTGGAACACAGCCTTGACTTACCAAATACATGTTCAAGCTCACCTCCTGCCAGGAAAGCAAAATACTCTGGCAGACTACCTAAGCAGAAATTTTATAGACCTGCACGAATGGAAACTGGATCCACAAATCTTCAGCATTTTAACACAGAAATGGGGGAACCCAGACAGATCTATTTGCCTCTCCCCAAAATTATCAGTTGGGCAAATTCTGCACAAGAACTCATCACAAAAAAGCATGGAAAGTGGATGCTCTATCCTTCAGCTGGAAAAACCTATCAGTCTATGCCTTTCCCCTCTGCCTCTACTTTCCAAGGTCTTACTAAAAGTCAGACAGGAAAAAACAAAAATGATCCTAATTGCTCCAGACTGGTTTCGCCAGCACTGGTACCCAATTTTAAGGAATATGTCACACCTTCCACCATGGTACTTGCCTCAAATACCTCCTCTACTGTCTCAGCAGAACTATCAAATTCTGCACACTCAGCTCCAAACTCTGAATCTCGCAGCATGGCTAATCGACTAATTATTCAAACCACACCTCTTAGTAAATCTGTGATGGATGTCATTTTGGAAGCCAGAAGGCCTAGTTCTAGAAAATCTTATGCTGATAAGTGGAAGAGATTCTGTGCTTGGAATCAAGCACAAGGAATGGACACAGCCAATCCCAATATTCCTCAGATTTTACAATACTTAACTGAGATGCTTGGCCTATCTTTTGCTTCAATAAAAATCCATGCCTCTGCCATCTTGGCTCATTACAATACAGAGCCTCCCCTCTTTTCTCATCCACTCTTAAGCAGTATCTCAGAAGAACCAAAAACTTAGGGCCTCCCAGGAGAGCACCAACTGCTGCATTGGGACCTCAATTTTATGCTGGAAAAACTCACCCTGCCTCCTTTTGAACCAGCAGCTACTGCGGATATAAAATTTCTATCTTGGAAAACAGCTTTTCTTTTAGCAGTCACTTCAGCAAAAAGGGTTTCAGAACTACAGGCTCTCAAGGCAGTGGATCCACAATATATTTCATTATATTTTACCCGACAAGGTGGTCCTCAGGACCAATCCTTCTTTTATGCCTAAGGTGGTATCCAATGTGGCTCTTAATCAGACCATTCACCTGCCGACATTTTACCCAAATCCGCAGAACAAGGGGGAGCGGATTCTGCATTCATTGAATGTACACAGACAACAAAGATTCTACTTAAACAGGACCAAATCTCTAAGAAAGTCTGAACAACTACTGGTAGCATTTGCTGCAGGATCAGAGGGGAAGGCTATATCAAAGCAGACTATTTCTAAATGGATAAGCCACTGCATTTGTTTCTGCTATTTGCACCATGGTAAACCTGTGTCCAAGGGAATCAGATCACATTCCACCAGGGCTGTCTGTACTTCAGCAGCTTTTCTCAGAAGGGTCCCAACCAAAGACATTCTAGAAACTACTACTTGGAGCTCTGTTCATACCTTCACAAAGCATTATCATTTACCTCTCTTCTCTAAATCCAGGGCAGGCTTTGCCACTGCAGTCCTGCAGGGCCTTATAGCCGCTCCTAATGCTGTTTAGTTCCATCCTCCCATCCATAGCTTTGGGATTCTACCCAAATGTAATGACTGCAACAGTGAAACATGAAGAACATAGTACAGTTGTGTACACATACCATAAATGTAGATGTTCGAGTGTATTCACTGTTGCAGTCCGGGTTACCCACCCACCATCCCCCATTCTATACCTTTTGTTTCCTTCACTGTACTCAAAAGCCTTTGTGGTGTATTTGCTTTTAGTCAAAGTTAATGTTTATGTTTCTAAAAGTGCATTCATATATTTACTGTTTATTTATATATTTTTTTGCTCCCCATTTAGGGGGCACCTGACATCTGGGGCAAGAAAAAACGAATAAAATGGCATCGGCTGCATGTTTTATACCCCTGGCGACCTGACGTCATGGAAGAGGAGACAGCAACTGATGCAGGACACAAGACTTTGTTGTTCAGGCCAACTGAGGACAACCTGCCAGCAGATTACCCAAATGTAATGACTGCAACAGTGAATATACTCAAACATCTACATTTATGGTAAGTGTACACAACTGTACTTTTGTTCACTTAGAGACTCTGTTGCCAAACCATTTTTTACTGAAGAGAATGAGTTTTTAACTCCCCTTTCTATTAATCATGTTTCTTGTCCTCATATTACACTGACATATTCTAGTAATATAAATATTGTCTGTGACATAATAAAGAAAAACACAAACAGGCCACCAAGGTTTCCAAAAACTCAGTAGTACTTTCATACCTTTTGTAAAGTAGTACTTTCATACCAAAAACACAAGCCGATAATCCACTGGTTTAAAAAAAGAAAATGTATTTCCACAAACAGAAAGCTGGTAAGTGCTTTCGTCCTGAACCACAGAACTTCATCAGACAAATGACATCAAACACAATACATATTTTTATACTCTAATTAATTAAAAACTTTAAAAAATGTGTGTGTGTGTGTGTAGTTCTAGTTACGACCCTTAAAGAAATATTCCTATTAGTGTAAAAAACGTTAATGCAGATACTATCAGCACATAACCTAATAGCAGCCACCAAAATGTATGTATATATATGAATCCAATGTACTCATATGTATGTATATATATATATATATATATATATATATATATATATATATACAATTTAAAACCTAAAAATAATTTTAGCATACATTAAAATAATAAATATAATAAATACTCTAAATATATAATAAATATAGGTATAAAATGTGTAATATATAAAAGGCATACTTTAGCAAGTCTATAACAAAATCAGTTCCTATATATATATATATATATTCACAACTATGTGACAGTACTTCTATTAATTTATATAGGTATGAATCATGTGGAGTATTCTCATAAAGACCCTAATTCTTAAAAGGGAACTAATGGCAATACTTTCATTCAAACCAGGCCAACTAGTGGCATCAAAAAATAATTGCCAATACAGTTCCCTTCTTTCCAAAAGTAATGACCATGCACCCCCTCTAATATCAGTGCATATACAATCCAATACAAAAAACTTAAAGGAGTGTTCCTCATTCTCTACCACATGTTTGCTTAGGGCATTTGTATCTTTCTTTTTACGGATTTCATATAAATGTTCAGTTTTCTGTCTTTCCTATATAATAACAGCAGCATGAATCACATATTGCACAATACACTACTCTTTCTGAATTACAATTGAATTTCTCTTAGGTTCATAGTTTAGTACTAAGCTAACTGCCCTTGCGAGCCATTTTAAGCCTAGCCAATTATCCCTTGTGAGGCTCAAACCCTGCACCTTGTGTTTGTAAGGCAAACACCTTAACCATTAAGCCACTCTCCCAACCCCTTGATCTTAAAACTCCTCTTATTAATTTGGAAAACATCACCTTCCTTAATATACTTGCAAAAATGGCACATGCCACATTTACTCATATAGCCACTCTTTTTCATTATTCTACTATTATCCCTTTCAAAGAAATTTTTTAGACTCCTTCCTCTCCTAAATACCATTATTGAACTTACATCTATAACTTGTCTCATGTTCTTCTCTTGTTTCAGAATAATCCAGTTCTTTTCTAGAATATTTTTATATCCATACTATCTATAGTAAAATTGGATATAAAGGACATGTTATAATTCCATACATTACTCTCTTCTAATCTCGTGGGTACATCTATTACTGTGGCAGTAATATTTAATATGAGCGAAGAAATTACTAGGAAATACATACTTCTTCTCCCATTGCATTACTACAATATTGGCATACAAGCCCCCATATGCTGAGCCAATGGCAACCCCTTCTTGCTGCAAAACATCTCATTATTAAATAAGATAAAATTATTCTTCAATTCCATTTCCATAAGTTGACTGTATAATAAAATATCAAAATGTTCAATTTTCTTATCATACAGAAACTCTGTAAACCATTCAAGACCTGTATTATGAGGAATAATAGAATAAAGGTCTTTTATATCAATGGTAAGGAATATGTATGACTCCTTAAATGGAATATTACTAATTGATCTTAAAAAGCTCCAGGATTCCTTACGTGTGTCTCGCTACTTATCAAGTGTTTCAGCTTTGAGTCCAAATATTTTGCTAGGGGTTGTGAGATGGACCCTTTTGAATCAACTATTGGGCGCATGGGGGGCTGTGCCAAGTCCTTATGCAGTTTCGGTAATCCAAACATAATAGAGATTCTTGGGTATGTAACCACAATTCAATTGAAAAACAAATAAATCTGTTACGGGAAAAATATAAAAAAACTTAAAAAAGTACAATACGCTGGTTGTATAAGTGTGCACACCCTTAAACTAATACTTTGTTGAAGCACCTTTTGATTTAATTACAGCATTCAGTCTTCTTGGGTAGGAGTCTGTCAGCATGGCACATCTTGACTTGACAATATTTGGCCACTCTTCCTTGTAAAAGTGCTCCAAATGTGTCAAATTGCGAGGGCAACTCTTGTGCACAGCCCTCTTCAGGTCATCCCACAGATTTTCTATTGGATTTAGGTATGGGCTCTGGCTGAGCCATTCCAAAACTTTAATTTTCTTCTGGTGAGGCCATTCTTTTGTTGATTTGGATGTATGCTTGGGGTCATTGTTGTGCTGAAAGGTGAACTTCATCTTCAGCTTTCTAGCAGACGCCTGAAGGTTTTAGGCCATAAGTGACTCGTATCTGGAACTGTTCATAATTCCTTCCACCTTGACTAAAGCCTCAGTTCCAGGTGAAGAAAAGCAACCCCAAAGCATGATACTGCCACTACCATGCTTCACCATAGGGATGGTGTTCTTTTGGTGATGCAAAGTGTTGTTTTTGTGCCAAACGTACCTTTTGGAATTGTGGCCAAAAAGTTCAACCTTGGTCTCATCAGACCATAATACATTTTCCCACATGCTTTTGGGAGACAATGTATTGTTTTGCAAATTTTAGCTGGGCCTGGATGTTTTTCTATGTAAGAAAAGGCTTCCATCCCTTGCAACACTACCCCATAGTCCAGACATATGGAGAATATGGGAAACTGTTGTCACATGTAGTACACAACCAAAACTTGTCAGAAATTCCTGCACCTCCTTCAGTGTTGCTGTAGGTCTCTTGGCAGCCTCCCTGACCAGTTTTCATCTTGTGTTTTCATCAATTTTTTGGAGGGACGTCCAGTTCTTTGCAACATCATTGTTGTCCCATATTTTCTCCACTTTTTGATGACTGTCTTCACTGTGTTTCATGGTAAATCTAATGCTGTGGAAACTTTTTTGTACCCTTCTCCTGGCTGATACCTTTCAACAATGAGATCCCTTTGATGCTTTGTAAGCTCTCTGCGAACCATGATTTTGCTGTAGCAGGCAACTGAGTAAATGTCAGAAAAATACTACTAGGACAGCTGAACTTTATTTTGGGTTAATCAGAGTCTCTAATTGATGGCAGGTGTGTATCCAAGAAGACTGAATGCTATAATTAAATCAAAAGGTGCTTCAACAAAGGATTAGTTTGAGTGCTCACACTTGTGCAACCAGCGTATTGTACATTTTTTTATTTTTTATATTTTTTCCCCTAACAAATTCATTTGTTTTTCAATTGAATTGTACAGGTTAGAGGTCACATTAAAGGTGGAAAAGTTTTGAAATTATTTATTGTGGTCTTATTTTTATATATCACAAAAACCTGGCATTTTAAGAGGGGTGTGTACACTTTTTATATCCACTATATTCCCTTTAAAACAGCAAATTACCATAATGTTGACTTGCAGAACAGTGAGATGAAAACCACAAAACTTTACGTTTACACATTGCACTACCTCAACCCCACCCAGGTGGGAGGGCTACACCCCACACCACCCTAATTAAATATACCAACTCTGGGATCGCACTACAGTGGGGAAAAGGGCAATTTTCCCTTATTGGCCGCATAGTTAGTTATCCTGTGAAATCCTTCGGCATTCGAGTCGTTTGTGAAACTGAAGTTTCTGTGATGTCTTGTTCATTTCGTCTTCAGTAATGTGGGATTTCGGCCTTTTCAGGTAGACTCATTTATATATATATGTGTGTGTGTGTATGTATATACATATATATATATATATATATATATATATATATATATATATATATATATATAAATAAATACACATACACACACAAGACTATCAAAATTACACAGGTTGTGCTCATAATGACCAAGGTTTTAGTTATGAGATCACTAGAAGTTAATTTCTGCTTGTTATTCTTTAAGGCTTAATCTGTATCATCCTTCTAAAAATCTGATACATGTATGAAGGTTTCATACAGTCAGGAGGATCCCCTTATGGTTATCCCTGCCATCAGACTCCTTGGAACATATGTCCCTTTCAGAAATCTGATGGCAGAGAACCAAATTGCACACCGTTATTAAGCTATGGTGAACCTGTAGCCAGGTCCATACCATACAGGGGAAAAAAGCCCAGATGACCTAGTTTCATGTAGCAACCTAGGCTGTGGAGAAGAAGGTTGAAGAAATGAGGATGGGTGGAAGATACTGCTAGCCCATCCTAGGAGCATGGAGTTGCTTAAGTCCTGCTTCAAAGAGTACCCTTTGGAGGAATACCCTGGAAGTGTGTTCCTTACATTCTAGGAATCAGAACTACCCAGACAAGGAGTGCTTGCATTCCAGCCATTCACTGCAAGTATGCAAAGGCACAGACCTGGTGTGGTCTGAGACTGTTGAGTACTGCACATTGCTTGCTGGCCATTAGAAGGAATTTGTAGTTTACATTATAAAAATGCAGTAGCTGCCAGGGTTGAAGGTATGCTAAGGCTAAATAACTCTTCATCCTGAATTATGTTATGTGAAGTCTCCTCTTTTAATTTCCACGTTCTTTGGACATCCCTAGGCTGGGGGACTAACTAGACTTGGAAGCCAAAAAGGAGGGTTGTTGTGGGGTGCTGTTGATCTTCACATTGCCAAGGTGGTGGAAAAAGCAAACAAAAGTACAGCAAACTATATCTACAAGATTCCCATTCCACATTGTGAGGAATGGATTACAACTGAGGACTTGCTTGTTGATGACAGAGTACAGTTTTTGTTGCATGCTGGAAATGATAACTGAAGTACAAGTCTTCTAAACTAAACTGTCACCTGTATAAAAATTATTTTTTTTATAGCTGAACTCGCACATGATCAGGGTGGCATTTGGATTTAACTATCTTAATGAATATAGAATGAATATAGAATGTTGTATCTTTAATATAAAATTGAAAGAAACTGCCCCAGAACCAAATTACACCTTCCCCAGCTTGTTTGCAGATGTACACAGAAACCTTTCAACTTCAGTAATGCTAAGATTCCAGAGGTTGGATCTTGGAATTTATGTGGGATAGGACAGTGCACCTGGGTGGGGGTGGTGGAGAGCATGGGTGACCCACTCATTTAAATGATACCCGAGTGACTTATACTTGTGCCTCTGAATTCTGCCAACATGGACACTCAAAAGTGTAAACAGATAAAAAGGATAATCATCAATCCCCCCCTTTTTCTCATTTTCTGCATGTGGTCAGAGGTGTTGTCAGCTGTCACCATCTCGATTCTGTGCTACTCTCCTACCATCTTCAGCAGTCATGTCTGACTTTCTCAGGTCTTCTCTCACACAATCCATCCACCTCTTTGCTGGACAACCCTCATTTCCACTTGCGATCTTTCTGTCTGTCCTAAGTCATCTTCACCAGATTGTCTTCTGGTTTCCTGCACATGTTCCCAAACCACTGTAATCTGTTCTGTTTTACCTTTTCTGCAATTTAAGCTACTTGGGCTTCTGCTCTGATGTCTTTATTTCTGTGTCTAACAGTATACATCCTACCACCTGTCTCAAGGCACTTCATTTCCAGTTGCTCTGCTTTTACTACCTAGGTTTCTGTACCATACAGTGGTTACTGGTCTGCCACTGTTTTTTACAGCTTATTTTTCAACTTCTTTGGCATTTTTCTGTCGTACTACCCCTGACACTTTGTGCCAGTTGGCTACAGCCACTCTGATTCTAGTTTTGACCTCTTCATTCACACTACCCTTCTCCTCAACCACCCCTCCCAGATACATGAAGCAGTTAACCTTTTCCACTGTTTTCACTTCTATGTCACTTCTCAGCTTCTGATTTCCCACATTTGCTGTCATTACAATAGTCTTATCTGCACTCTGTTTCATCCCATGCACCTTCAGTTTTGCATTTCATTACCCTATCCTTTGCTGAAGTTTTTTTCACAGAGTCAGCCTGTAATGCCACATCTGCACACAGCAACTGTCCCCCTCATCCGGTTTGCTATTTTAGTCCATTACCAGTATGAACAGCAGTGGTTTCAGAGATGAACAGTGATGCTCACCCACTCCCATAGGGTACCCCTCAGTGAGACCAAACACTGTTTGCACTTGAGTTATTGGATCCTTGTACATAGCTTGCACTAATTCTACCAGTGTTTCTGGGACTTCAAATCACTGCAGGAATGCCAAATCGGCTTTCTTGGGTCATTGTCATATGCTTTCTCCAAGTCTAGGAATGCCCTGTCAGACTCTTTTTTCATCTCTGTCTTCACTACTTGTCTCACTGCTAGCATTGGGTTAGTTGTGCTGCATCCTGATCTGAACTGTTCTACTCCCATCTTAGTTTCTAGTACTATTCATTAATCAATCACCCTCCCCAGAACACTTATGCAGTGTGACACCTCTAAACTGCTCACATTTGTGGCTAGCCTCTTTGTTCTTGTACACCAGCACTAGTATGCTTATTCTCTAGTCGTCTGGGTTATGCCTTTCCATACAGCTGTGAGTAACCTCAGAACCCATTTCTCCCAATCTCACCCAACATCTTGATCATATCTGCTGTAACCTCATCTGAACCTGTTGCTTTCCCAACTTCATTTTCCTTAGTGCTGTTCTTACTTCTAGGGTGTGCTGCTTATCCCCTTTCATCTTGGGCTGTGTCTGGGGTAGTACAGCTTCTGTGGAATTTTCTTCATTCAGAAGCTGATGGAAATACACCTTCCTTCAACCTTTGATTTCCTGTGGACTGGTGAGAAGGTTGTTCTGGCATTCCTTATGTAGGATGTTTGACTGTCTTCTTTATCCTTGTCTTTACTTTCCAGAAGCTGGTAGAGTGCTTCTGAAGCCTTGTTCTTTCCTAATGTAACTACTGTCTTGGACTCTGTTAGTCAACCAGTGTTCCTTCTTACCCTGGTCTGTCTTTAGTATCTCCTATTTTTTCCTGCACTGTTTTTTTGATGACTTCCTAGACTTTTGCATTCCACCACAAGCTTTCCTTATGTACTTTATTTCCAAATCTGATTTGGCCACACATTTGTTCTATACTACTTACATATGCTGTTTTGAAGCATTGCCATTCATATGCTTCAACTCTGCCTATTTCCTCCCCTTTCTGAGGTACTAGAGCATAAGTAATTCCTTGAACTCCAGTGCTTTTTCTCCAGTCAACTTCCAGGTTTTAAGCCTAGTCTCTATTGGCCTTATACCCTTCTCTGACCACTGCTTACAGCTAATTGTGGCCACCAGTGGTTTATGCTGTGGATTGACTCATTTACTGTGGTTGACTTTGCAATCACTGATTCTACCCCAGTACATTCAGTACTAGGAAGAAGTCTATCCGAGTTGCATGTCGGCCACTTTTGTATGTGATCTTGTGACTTCTCTCCCTTGCTGAACCATGTGTTAGCCACTATCAATCCATATGCCAGGCAGAAGTTGTGAATGGCCCTCCTTTATTCCTGTTTCTCCATCCATGTGGACCCCGACAATCCTACTATCCTGTTCTCTCAGTCCCAATATCAGCATTAAAGTACTCCATTCTCAACATCAATTCATGTTGTCCTTTATCTAGTAGGTCCTGCAACTGCTGTCTGAAAGCAGTCTTTTCCTCACTATCACAACCCTGCTGTGGGGCATAGGCTGAGATTATGAATAGTGTCCTATCCTAAAACTGGAGACTGACTCCTTTGAATCTGTCACTAATTCTGATGACATCCATCATTGTCTTCTGAAGTCTCTACCTCACCACAATTTCCCACACTATTTCTAGCCTGTCCTCCTCCTGAGTAGTAGAATCTGGATCCCAAGCCAAGTGGCTTTGCTGCAGTGCCTTCCATCTTGTCTACTGGATACATAGGATGTCCATCCTCCTCCTTACCATCATGTCATCCACTTCCAACCTGCATCCTGTCAGTGAACCTTCACTGAGTGTAGGAAGTATTAGCTCATGTCTGGCAGGTTGATTAGTTTTACATCCAGCTTTCACTCAACAGAGCTATCCCAGGTAAGCAAACTGGACAACATGACTGACCCACCATAGCTTATTGACCCAGGTCTGATGAGTTTTATTTCAGGCACACACTGGCCAATAAGGGCACAGATCTCTCCCACCATCAGAATTGGTGCTTGGCGTAGGTCAGAGTAGGCTGGTTCCTCAACCCACATATAACTGACAATTAACCATGCCCATTTTTGCCAATATTAGTTAACATGACTGAATCATCTAGAGACAATTTTTTTTCACCATTGAGTGGCAAGCACTGACATAGTGTGCAGTCTGTGATCCATGTACTGCTATCTTGAGGATACTGTGTGCCACAGTTAATGCCCAAAGCAGTTAGACTATACAACTTTTCACACCAATAGGCACCATCTAGAGTTTGCGCTGCTGTCAACAACTCCATTCTTGGGTGGGTTTGAAGTAGAAACACTCAGCATGTTTTTCACAGGTGGGAGGAACCCCACAGAAAGACAAGAACATGCAAACTCCATACTGGCATTTGCCAGAGACGAGAATAAAACTCTTGTACCTTGTGCATGGGAGTGAAGACCTTAACCATTATGTCATCTGGTTTCCTTAAAAGCAGATATAAAACACACACAGTTAACAGAATATAACATTAAAGGAGACCATAAACCCTGTGCTGTGTGACTCGATAATAGTCTCTCTAATCTCCCAGCCTTATGATACACCCAAACTCTCCAGTCTTAGTGTTTCAGTCATCCTTAATATATATATATATATATATATATATATATATATATATATATATAATATGTTCATTGTGCAATTTGAAGCCCATATAACAATCTGAAATTAATGTTAACGAATCTACAAGGAAGGCCAGAATTAGATTAAACCTTTAAAGGGCACCCCTAAAAGACTTGGATTTGATTTTAAGTGATATAGTAAATTTATTTGTACCAAATGAGTAATCCACTGGTAACCAAAATGTTAATTTTATTTTTTTTTTACATAAAATAGAAATGACCATTGCTGTCTTTTCTTGTTCATTATAACATTATTTACAGAGGATAGAAGTGAACTCAAATGAGTCATTTTCAGCTTGTATGATATCATCTGCATTATAGCATCTCTTAAATATTTGTAAGCTAAATGCGTTTCATAAAAGTGAGAAACAGATTGCATGTGGTATAGTCTAAAAATTTAATGTTTTTGATGCAAGACTATTGCAGTTTTTGAAGATCATAATTAATTCTTATGCATTTTTCCTTTTTCTTTTTTAATTTCTCCAAATATTTAGGGTTTCTAATTTAACATGGCTGAAATTCTTGGCTAGGCTTATAAGGGCCTCCGTGTCAAAAGCCTAGTATCATTTTATGAACCTATATATGTGTGCGTGTATATATATATATATATATATATATATATATATATATATATATACGTGTGTGTATGTATATGTATATAAATATGTGTGTGTGTGTATATGTATATATATATATATATATATATATGTGTGTGTGTGTAAATGGGCAGCCGCGGTGGTGCAGCGGTTAGCATTGCCATCTCACAGCAAGAGGTTCTCCGGTTCGATTCTCGACTGGTGCCTTCTGTGTGGAGTCTGCATGTCCTCCCTGTGGTTGCGTGGGTTTCCTTCGGGTGCTCCGGTTTCCTCCCACATCCCAAAGAGACGCAGTAGGTGGATTGGACGCTCTAAAATGACCCTAGGTGTGTGTGTGTGCCTTCTGTGGAAGGTTGGGTGCTGGGCTGCCAACTCGACACCGTAAAACTCCACTGCCAATCATGAGAGGACAGATGATCCGCTGTGGCGACCCCTAACCGGGAAAAAGCCAAAAGAAGAAGATGATTTAGGGTTTTTAATTTCATGACAGGAATGGACAGAATTGATGCCTTTTGATGTTCATACAGAAGTCTTTCTTACTCTTGCTATATATCCATTGTGTGGAAATTCTAGATGTGTTGCATAGTAGTAGTGATGCATAATCTTATTTCTTATCCCCAGCAGTCTTCTCTATCATCTTTGGCTCTTTTGTTTTGGACTTCTTTCTTCTGCCATAGGGAGACACTCTCAGCATGGGTCCAGTCTAGAGCTGGGAATGTTTCCATGTACTCAGGAGTCTACACTTCCTTTTTTCTTATCCTGGCACCAGTGCCTATACCAGTTTGTATCCTGGGACCTATGCACCCAGTTCTTCTTTTTTTATTTTTTTCTCCAACTAATTTTCATGATACATAAAAATACAGTATATATTGTAAAAACATGGTCCACCATGCAAAAAGACTCACCAAGGCTTTATGATTTATTAATTTCTAGCAATATTATCATTCACTTTTTATGTAATATGTATACATTGCATTTTATCATTCACTTTGTATATACCATCATTTACCTATTGTGTTTACCCCAGTCTGAGACTGAAATATGTCCAATGGGATCAGTGCTTTACCCCAGTTAACAAATTCAAAATAAAATACTACTGTCCTCTTGCTAATTCCATCTCTTCATTCAAACAGTTCTTGTATTTGATTCATGGTGACATCAAAGGCTGTTGTGGTGCTTGGTAATAACCAGCCAACCTGCTAAGGAAACAATTGTCTTGTCAATAAAAAGGCTATGTAAAAGGCTCTTCATCTTAATTCCTCTGTGGATACTTTACCATAGGATGTGCCTCACCCTCATATAGGGATTAGAGGCTGAAAGTCTGTCAATCAGGGAAAAAAAAAACAAACGTGATCTGCCATTGTGAAACTCGTACATTACTCTGATAAACTGAGTGCACAACTTACAACTCCCAAAGTGCAACGTAAAAGCCTTAATTATGCCAAATAGATCATGAACCAAGAATTCACTCCACCCCATTTCAAAAACAATGCACCCACATGCACCTCCTCTCCTCAGGAATCCATTTGGTATAAATCCAGTAAGTGTCAATGCACACAACCACCCAAGTGGCCTCTTACTTTAATGGTGGTGATTGCTTCAATTTTTGTGTCTCCTCTTGCAGTCTATAGTAGCGAAAACCAGAACTAGAGTGATTGGGTAGATTATAAGTGATGTATAATGTTTGCAGCTGGGCGTGTGTTAATATGATTTGTGATGTAAAATGCTTGCAACTAGGATTGTGTCGATGTGGTTTGTTTTAATTTATATAAATGTATGATTGCCTATGTTTTAAGTGATGGTTTAATACACATTTCTTGTTTAAAAAAGACAGGGATTGAATAATTTATGTAATGTTGTTTAGGTTATATGATATATAGCAATTTATGTTAAGTATAATATTTGTAAACGTAAACCTGTTAATACAGTGTGATTGCTTTTATATAAATGTAAATTTGCCTATGTCACAAGTGATAGTTCAATAAGGTGTTTAAAAGAAAAATAGTCAACAGGTATTCCAGCATCTCCAGTCTGTATAACTTAGACTTAGGAGTGCCACCGTAATGTGAAAGCTGACAGTATTATCCATCCTGCAGAACTTTAAATATACCCTCGTCAGCCATCATCTAACAGAAAAAACTCTCTCATTGAGCAGTGTGTATGCCAATCATGTCAAACATAAGTACCGCATGTACTCCATGACTACTGTTTATGATGATGGTTTTAACTAGTTATCTTACCTGGTCTCAGAATCTGCTGTCACTGACCTAAACTATATAAGCTGTCTCTGACAATAGCAAATGTCCAGTTCATTAGGCATAGGCCCCTCAGATCACAGCATACCACCATCATCAATGTATGTGACTAAATGAATTCCTACACAAAAGCGTTCCCATACCCTAGGATAGCCAAGCACAAATATTCATTAAAAGTAGTAAAGCATTGCACCTAGGAAAGCACTGCCTGTAGCCCAGCAAAGTTAATGAATTATGCTCACCTCTCCCCTCACATTATCAACTCAACTATAAAATCCATTTTAGGATTGAACCAATATAATTAACTATTAACACTGCTTCAATAAAAAGTCACTTGAAAAAAAGACAAAGGAATGGCAAAGTTAGGAAGGGCAAGATGTCAAGAAAATGGTCTTCAGTTACTCATATTAAGAATACTAACATGCACATCATGAAAAACAGTAATTGAAAAAAAGATTAAAAAAGGTAAAGAATCTGAGGCAATTTTAGCATTGTAAAATAGCTCTGACAGGGAAATGTAATGTGAAATGCCAGTACCATCATTAATTCTAAAAAGTATGAAATCAGCCTTCATTTCCATGTAGTCAAAAAGTCATTAGTTACTTATGAAACTGTATATTGCAGTACAGCTAGTAAAAACAAAATGTAATGTTTATTCATTTGGGGCCTTTAACCTACCTTTATTACTCCTTTCTTTTTTTGCCTGAAAACCACAGAGTTGTTACACAATGTCAAAACGATACATGATGAGTGATTGGCTCAGTTTACAACATCTTTCAACTTTTGACCAGTGACCTGTCTCCTCTGTGTCTAGCAGTATGCTAATCACCTGACATAACACTATGTTTAGAGGAAGCACAACTCACATTCCTTATTTTTTTATTTTGGTCAGCTTTGGTTGCTGCTTTCTTCATTCTGTACTCTGTAGGCTGATTCTCTGAAGTTTTATGTTATGCGTTATTGTGTTTACATGAAAACAAGAAATACTTTCAAGTTAAAACGAAGAACCAACATGGAACACAAAATACAAAAAAATAAAAAGTGTAGTTAAGTATTTTTTTGAAATTCTGGCAAGACATGAGTGTGATCGTGTGATATTTCTTGTGCTTGGATAAATAAGTTAGATGAACTCTCAGTGTAGTAATTCTGTAACAACGCAAAAGTGCTAATTACTTTATTAAATGTTTTTTTGTATGTTATGACCATTGTTAATTCTTCGCTTACACACATTTGCAATTTTTGCTATATTTTTCATTTAAATATACTTTCCTTAGGAAGCATCTTCGTATCTTTAAAGTAAATATAACTCATTGATTCCTGGGTACTGATACAATTAGCATGGCATTTGTACCACAGTCCAGACCAATTCAAGTGTGTATGCCGACATGTACTGTAATTAATTGTAAATATTTATCTATTTATTTTCTTTTTGTATTTCAGCAGAAGAAATAATTTTAACTGTCCCCTGCTTGGGCCATGATACTACGGTAAACTCTATATATAATACAATAGTTGACACTAATGGTGAGGTTAGGGCTTATATGAACTAGGGGTGGGTCACAACTTTGTTTATGCTGCAGGAGAAAAGCATTACAAGTAGAAGGTAGAGTAAGTCAGAATTAGTGAGAAGCCAAGACTATATTAGTCATTCCTGTGGGTCTGCTAAATGTGTCCAACACAACCAACAGCAAAAATCATAAAACTATACATTAGGCTTGCACATTTTACATCCAGACATGGGCCCCTCTGAAGTTGTGGGCCCCAGGTGGCAGCCCAGAACTCCCATATTGATAAGTTGACTATGTTCATTGTTTAGTGTGTGAGTCACTTAGAACTAAGACTTCTGTATTTCTTTCAGATATAACATTAGGTTATTTTCCATATTCATGTTGGCTTTTTGCAGCTGGTCTTTTAATCATATGTGTAGGGCTTCCTGTTTATTTCTGTTTTGACACTTGATTTTGATATCTTGGTTGTACTTCCGTTTGGCTTTTCTGCTTCTAAGAGTTCATCCAGTACTTTTATGTTATCCTAATAGACACATTTTAGTGATTTCTTTTAAAAATTTTATTACAGCTTGTGGTGTTATCAGAAGATCTTAAGTCATTTTTTTCATTTTTGTTTTCTCTGTATATATAAATCAGTTCTAGTGTGTGCATGATCATTTCTATTTCTATAATCCTTTCATTTCTGCGTGGATGTGATGGCTTACTTGATTGATCTAAACAATCTGCTTATTTTAGTCTATCTGTAGGGCCTTCTGTTTTAATACTTTTACTGTTCCATTCCTTAAAATACCATCAGGCTCAGTTTGATTTTCATTTGTGTTTTTTTTTCCATCCTTATTTATTACAACTGCTGGGAACATGCACTTTATTTTTGGCTTTACTGTTACGACTTGTGCCTTGGTTCTATCTCCAGTGTGTTCCCAAAGACCATATATTATAATTAGTGTGTCTGTGGTGGTAATTTGTAATATTACATTGCTATTTTTTGTTCTCAGATTTCCTTTTGCTGTTCTCTTTTTATGTTGTACTGACAAGCAATTTCTATATCAGATCTCTCCTGAGTAATTAACAAGTTATCATAATGTTCATAGCTCAGTATTAAGCCGTTGATACAGAGAACAAATGTAGCCTAGCCACAATGTCTTATATTGTAGGTGTACCCATTGATATAACTAATTTATACTCAGTTTTGAACCCTTTCATTGAAGGCTTGAGGGGGCAAGACACAAGATATATTTTTGTCCATCCATTCATGCAGGTTACACTTATTGTTGGGGAGCTATTTTGCTTTACATCAAAAGGAAGTGTATTCCATAAAAAGAGGGATTGTTTGGGATGTATTTCTGTCTCACTAGCAGGTACTATTTATCTGTCGGTGGAAGTTAAGATCTCATGAGCAGGTGTTGAGGGTATCAGTAGATTTGCAGATAAAGGAGATTGCATAGGAGTGGATCCTTTGAGACTGTGTAGGTTAGACAGATGTCACCTCTCAACAGTCTGTAGTAAACTGGAGAGAGAGGGAAAGAGAGAATATTTAAGGCAGTATGGGTAGCTGAAGGAAAACATGCCCTTGATTATCTTTGTGAGGAAACACTGCAATCTCTCAAACTGACCAAAGGGACCATTATACTCTGTTATGGGCCTGATGAGGGAGGAGTAGAGATAGAGAAGAAATACTCCTGGTGATTAATTTGGCAAGGTAAAAGGATTTCCTAACAGCAGTCAATACATATTGATCAAAGTTTAGTTAGTTGTCAATGAAAGTGTCCGGATCCATAATAGTTGAGTCAACTTTAAAATCAGTGTGACCAGTATGGTAGATGCATAGGTGCCCAGTTTAGCCAAAGGATACAATGCTACATTTCTTGGAATTTTGTTTTAGGCCATGGTTCAGGCACTCTTTACTGGTGCATGTTATTCCTGCATGTCCATAGGTGTTTACTAGGGTAATGACAATAAGGACCTTTTTAAGCCTTGCCATGTATCCCAAATCTCTGATAACTTCTGGTACCCTTGATAAGTAGAAGCAGGGGCTTGGAAGATGAACCATTTACAGGCTGCCTGTGTCCATTAGAGATGTAGGTGTCAATCCAGGGATGAATTTCCTCTTCCCCATCCAGCTGTCCAAGTTGCACTTGAATTGTGTTGCCTGTTCCAGAGAAGGGGTAGTCTCTAGGATACATACCTGTCTCTCCGCCAGGTCCTATTTATGACACAGGCTAGGTTTAAGTCTTTAGAATGGGTGATTCTGGTGCTGTTTGTTTTGCAGATATGCAGGAGGCCCATCAGAGTGGGGTCTGACAGTGCCTTGTGTGCCAGGCATGGATCTCCCCTCAGCAGCCTGTAGGAGACAGAATACAGGGAAAATACATTGAGACAGTTTTCATAGGACATGTTACTTACTCCCTGTATTCTTTTAGTGAAGAACCTCTGTGGACATTCCAATTGCTAGATATGCTGGATTAGGAGCATACCAAACTGGGCATTGTACTCAGTGATAGGTCTGATGGATCGTATGTCGCTTTTGTGTTAGGACACAAACAAGTCTTTGTGGGTTCTGTTCAAGCAGCTTTATTATATGCAAACACATTACTATTGTTGACTATAGTCTGTAACTTATGTAACTTGTGTACAATTTATGACTGTGATTGTGCATGCCCACTCCATAGCTGCTCCTTCAAAATGGTACTAAGGCTGTTCATGTATGTGTTTATATACATGCACGTACAGCCTCGCGTGCTTCTTAAAGATATAAGAACACACACTTTACACTCTGATCTACACAGTGGAACAATGACTTCCTTTGACCTAGATGCCATACTTTTGTTTATAAGTTGCACAAAATATAATGATTTCATCACTACTGTAGACATGTGATAGTCAAAGGGTAGATTACTGTCTATTTGTGTCCCAAAGTCCCTGACTACTGGGTCAGCTCTTAGGGGTGTGTTGTCAATATTTTTGTTAACATGGGTTGGATAACTTCTTGAAGAATACTGTTATGCATCTCTTGGCATTTAGTTTTAGTCCATGGCTCTAGCACCAGTTGTTTGTCTGTGCTACCCTTCCTAGAGAACATTTATGTTGGTGGGCAATTTAATGACAGCTCCTAATTTGACTTTGGCCTTAACTTCAGAGAATTAAATGCCAAAAAGGAGCGGTCCCAGGACCAACCCCTGAGGGACTGTGTTTGTGTCTGGTCTCTTTGTAAAGGTGGATTCCCAGATGTTCATCGTGCATACAGCTGCAGTCATAACAGATGGGGTTATCCTGCCATCAGGCGGGTCCTCCGAATTCCAAAGTCTAGGTCCGGCGTCGGTTGTCATCGCTTCTTCCCTGACGTCAGTGCGGCAGGGGTATAAAAGAGGCAGCCAACGCCATTTTCTTCAGTCTTTCTTGCCGCGCGGTGCCCGAAGCAGAAGCAGTTCGCAAGTGCCAGTCTGCCAGCTCCTGAGATTTACGAAAGTATTTCAGCCGAAGTTTTCTTGAAAGCTAAGTACCCCATTGGGGAAACTTTTCTTGCCTCAGACCGATGTCAGACAAAGTTAATAATTGCATTTCATGTGGGAAGCAAATACCGCATAAGGATTTCCACTCTTTCTGTATACCTTGCTTAGGCCCAGACCACAACGTCTCGGCCTGCCGTTTTTGTGCTAGATTCAACAAATGCACTATTAAGCGTCGGGCGGAGTTCGCCCTTCACTTTTTTGGCAAAAAATGTAATTATATTATGTCTTTGGATACTCCGACTCCAGTTTTGAGCAAAAAACGCAAAGATAAGGACTGACATACGAGGTCCGCACCACCTACTGAAACCACGCTAAGGCCGACTACCGGTTCTCCAGTACTCAGCAAGGCGCCTATGCAGCCCCTGAGTACCGATGACAATGCATTACCGGTGTCTTCAGTACCCGAGGTCGCAGGCTCCTCGGCCCCCATTCCTACTACAGATACCGACGCCACTCCTGGCGGAGAAACTCAGAATTTAGACAGCCCTGCCATTTCTCAAGGGGTCTTCAGGCCTTCCTCCTTCTCTATTAAAGCCTTCACTAAATCTAAAACAGCCATAAAAAACAAGTTCCTCAGACCCCCTCTCAAGGCACCATGCCTAAAAAACAGATGCTTAAAATGGCTGAGGATTTGATTACTCTTATCAGGGGTTCTCAACCCCCCTCTGACAAAAGGCCCAGATTAGAGGAAGACTACCCTTCCTCAGATCAAACTTCTATTACCTCAGAACTATCTGAGGACCAGGATTATGCCTATTCTCCATTCGAAGACTCTGATGCAGAGGAGTCTGTTCTCTCGGTCTCTCCCCCCCCAGAGGACTTCTCTTTTGGGGAAACCCTGCATACATTGAGGGAACACTTTCACTGGGAAGGCCAAGATTACTCAGATTCCAAGAAAAGGCTCAGGGAATTTCTTCTGCTCCCCCAGCATAGGCCTCTGGCTATCCCTCCTGTTTTAGATATATTGGATGATGTGTACACAGAAGCCAGCCTTAATCCTGATTCTTTGCCTCCAGCTCCTGTTAAACCAGACAAGTATTACCGGGTTCCTGATTCTCACCAGTTCCTATATAAAAGCCATACTGCTGACCCAGAAACTATTTCACAGGGTCCCAAGGGAATTAAGGCCTCTACTGCTAAAAACCCATTACCTTCAGAGAGATTCCAGAGCTTTGGAAAGGTGGGGGAAAAAGGTGTACACCTCGGCCACTTTAACCATGAGGGCATTAAACTGACAGTTCCATATGTTAAAGTATCAACAGTTTTTGATATCTCAGCTGAAAAGCAAGATGACACAACCAGAACAACCAGATTTAAAAGAGTTGCAGGATTTGTTGCATGGTGCAGAGCAAGTGGGTAAACATACCTTGCAGTGTGGTTTTGATGCTTTAGAGGCCTCATGTAGAGCTGCTGTTACGAGGGCTGTTATACGTAGGCATGCTTGACTCAAAGAGCAAACCTTACCAGATCATGTCAAAGCTAAATTATTAGATGCAGCTCTTCAAAAAGATCTATTGTTTGGTGTTAAAGCTGAGGAGGTGCTAAAGAAAATGGAGGAAAAAGCGAAATCAATGCAAACAGTGAAAGATTTCCTGCAGGTACAGCCTCCACGTTTCAGCAGAAACTGGCCTTCAAAAAATTGGTCCTTTCCAGCCACGGACAGACCTCAAAGGGGCAGATACAGGCATCCAAGGGGTAGAGGGCAACCTCAAGGATCTTTCAGAGCCAGACAGTGGCAAGCACCAACCCCAAGAGGTGGAGAAGATGGATCACAGTCTTTTAGAAAACAGACACAATGACTTCCCCTTACACCTGCCAAGCAAAGCTTTAATGGCAGCACCTTTGGGCGGAAAACTGACATTATTCTCAAAAAATTGGCATATTGTTACAAAAGACAAATGGATTCTGGACATTATAGACAGAGGCTACAGGTTCCACTTTCACACCCTTCCAAAAATGAGAGGCATGCCAAACCTGCCACAAAATCAAAGGGCAGAGGCACAAAAACAAATTTCAGCTCTCATGGACATGAAAACAATTCAAGCGGTACCTGCAAAAGAACAAGGTCAAGGGTTTATTCCAGACTATTCCTGGTACCAAGGAAAGACAAAGATTGGAGACCTATCTTAGACCTATCCATCCTAAACACATTTCTACAGGTGCCAAAATTCAAGATGCACACATTACAGCAGCTTCTTCCCATGCTGGGCAAGGAGTCTTGGCTGGTAACATTAGACCTCAAGGAGGCATACCTGCATGTCCCTATCAGACAAGATTGCAGAAGATACCTCCGATTTCTTGCAGGTTCAACCCATTACCAGTTCTCTGCATTGCCCTTTGGCTTATCTACTGCGCCCAGAGTGTTTACGAAATGCCTGGCATCAGTAATCGCCTTCTGCAGACTACAAGGGATACAAATCTACCCATATCTGGATGACTGCCTGATCCAAGCGGACAGCAAGGCCATACTACTGCAGCACCTGGCATTTGTAATAAAACTGTTGAACGTCCTGGGATACACAGTCAACAAAAAGAAATCAAAACTAATACCCTCTCAACAAATACTTTTCCTGGGTGCCAGCTTGGATACAACCACCCAGATGGCCTACCTCACGCCAGACAAGCAAGGGCAACTGTCTCAATACTTCAGAAAAATGGCAACTTACACCAGGCTAACTGCAAGGAAAGTCCTGCAGGCTCTGGGATTCATGGCATCTTGCATCCTACTAATCCCATGTGCAAAGCTGCATATGAGGAAACTTCAATGGTACCTAAAAAACTTATGGTCTCAACACAGCCACAGCTTGGAAGCAATTATACCACTCATTCCATGCCTTCAAAAGGAATTTATATGGTGGGCTCAAGCTTGCCAAAGAAACACAGATCTTCCTTTCTGTGTACCTCAAGCAACTCAAATCATCACAACAGATGCCTCAGACTACGCCTGGGGAGCACACATGACAGATCAGTGCATTCAGGGATAATGGACCCAAAAAAGAGAAGCACCTTCACATCAACCAAAAGGAAATGCTAGCCATGCAAAAGGCTATTATGACCTTCAAAGACCTACTGCATCCAGGCCAGCTATTGATAAGGACAGACAACACCACAGTGATGTGGTACATAAACAAACAGGGGGGAACTCATTCATACCCCCTGTGCAGGCAAGCCATGACCCTATGGAGCACAGCACTGGAATTGCAAATTCAACTACAGGCACAATTCCTGCCAGGGAAGGAAAACACACTGGCAGACAACCTAAGCAGAAATATGACAGATCCACACGAATGGAAGTTGCATCCTCAAGTTTTCACAAAGATAACTCAGGTATGGGGACAGCCAGACATAGATCTCTTTGCTACTCACAGAAATTGCCAGTTGAAAAAATTTTGTTCAAGGACCTATCATCCACAGGCCTGGAAAGTGGATGCACTTTCCTTCAATTGGGCAACATTGACAGTCTATGCCTTCCCGCCTCTTCCTCTGCTGCCCAAAGTTCTATTAAAAGCCAGAGCAGAGAGGCCGAAAATGATTCTCATTGCTCCAGACTGGCCAAGACAACACTGGTATCCGCTCCTGAAGAGCCTGACACATTCCCCACCATGGATCCTACCTCTAGTCCCTCTTCTGTTGTCCCAGCACAACTACAAAACTCTTCACAGCCATCTCAAAACTCTAAATCTAGCTGCATGGAGAATTCCTTGATTTCCCAACAGTTTCTCTCCTCCAAGGAGGTGCAGGATGTCATCTTGGAGGCCAGAAGACCTTTTACTAGAAAGGCCTACTCCGCCAAATGGAAACGATTTTGTGCCTGGAATCAAAAGAAGGGACAGAATCCTTGGGTAATAAATATACCTCAAATTTTACAGTACCTAGCGGAGATGTTAAACAATGGACTTCCTTCTCCTCCGTCAAGATCCATGCTTCAGCCATTTCTGCACAATACAACACAGATCCTCCTTTATTCTCTCATCCTCTCTTAAGGCAGTTCCTCAGAGGGGCAAAGAATATAAAACCCCCAAGAAAACCACCAGTCCCTGCTTGGGACCTCAACTTCGTATTGGAAAAGCTGACCCTTCCTCCCTTCGAGCCAGCTTCTTCATCAGAGTTACAGTACTTGTCAAGGAAAACAGCCTTGCTTCTGGCTATCACCTCAGCTCGCAGGGTTTCGGAGCTACAAGCCCTCATGGCTGTGCAACCATTCATCATTTTCCATCAGGGCAGAGTTTCCTTATGAACCAACCCTACCTTTATGCCAAAGGTAGTATCCAGTGTAGCTTTGAATCAGACTATCCACTTACCTACCTTTTATCCTAATCCACAAAACAAAGGGGAAAGACTACTACATTCCTTGGACATTCACAGACAACTTTGTTATTATTTGGACAGGACAAAGCCATTCAGGAAATCTGAGCAACTCTTTGTGTCCTATGCTGCAGGTGCTCAAGGAAAGGCTATTTCCAAACAGACAATTTCAAAATGGATAGCCCACTGCATACGCTTTTGTTACTCATTTCATGGAAAAACTGCCTGCATGCATCAGATCCCACTCCACCAGAGCCACAGCTACCTCTGCAGCCTTCCTCAGGGGTCCATACCAAGGACATTTTGGACGCAGCCACCTGGAGTTCTGTGCACACTTTCTCCAAGCGCTATCACCTCCCACTATACTCTTAATCTAGAGCAGGCTTTGCCAGAGCAGTCCTGCAGGGCATCCTAGCCTCTCCTAGATGTCCTTCAAGGATGCATCTGCAGTCATAACATATGGGTTGTCCTGCCTCAGGCAGCCCTTCAGTCGGCCGGATTCCAAAGTCTGGGTCTGGCCTCGGCTGATGTCACACTTTCCCCGACGTCAGAGCTTCTGGGGTATAAAGGCATCAGCCGACGCCATTTTCCTCAGTCTTTCTTGCCGCGCGGTGCCTGAAGCAGAAGCTGTTCGCAAGTGCCGGTCGGTCAGATCCAGAGATTTCAGCTACCGAAGACTTCGAAAAAAGCTAAGTACCCCATTGGGGACTCTTTCTTGCCTCAGCCGATGTCAGACAAAGTAAATAATTGTTTAATTTGTGGGAAACAAATACCTCATAAGGATTTCCATTCTTACTGCCTTCCTTGCTTAGGCCCAGACCACGACGTATCAACTTGTTTAGCCTGTGCCTCCTTCAACCGACGGACTCTTAGACGTCGGTGGGAGTTTGCAGAAGAATTTTTCGGATCCGCTTTTGCATATAAAATACCATCGGAGATTCCGACTGCGCATTTGGCCAAAAAACGCAGGGAAAAGGACCGACACTCGTGGCCCGTGGTTTCGGCTGAAACCACGGCTAGGCCTACCGCGAGTGTCTCGGTTTCAGCTGAAACCGAGCCCTCGGTTCTTACTACGACAGAAACCATACCTCCGACAACCGAGGCCAGAGAGGCCCCGGCTGAGTCGGCTTCAGAAATCCCTACCGAAGCTAGCGCTCAAGATTTGTCCGACACCATTCCATTGGACATTTCTACACCTGCACGTGGGGCAGCTAGGCCCCCAGCTTCTATGTCTATTAAGGCCTTCTCCAGGGCTAAAGCTGCCAAACTTTCTAAAGCTTTACCTGCCAAATCTACTTCTCAGAGGCCTTCCTCAAGCTCTCAGATTCTCAGTCTTGCTGAGGACCTTATCTCCTTGATTAGGGGTTCCCAATCTCACCCAGACAGGGCCTCCCAACCTCCACCAGACAAAAGGCCTAGGACTGAACCTGTCTCCTCTGATTACTCCACGGATGGATCTGATTTGTCAGACCATCAGGAAGGGGCCTATTCTCCTTATGAGGATTCAGGCTGAAGACTCTATCCCTTCTGCCTCCCCTCCTGAAGAATTTTCCTTTGGGAAGACCTTGCACTCTATGAGGGAACACTTTCAATGGCAGGGTCAGGATTTTTCTGATTCTAGAAAAAGACTAAGGACTTTTTTACATTTGCCCCAGCATAGGCCCTTAGCCATACCACCAGTGCTAACTGTAATTGATGATGTGTATAATGATGTTAGTTCTGCACCTGATTCTCTCCCTCCGGCCCCTGCCAAACCTGACATACTACAGGATCCCGGATTCTCACTTCCACCTGTATAAAGCCCATGCTGCAGACCCAGAAACTATTTCACAGGGCCCAAAAGGTGTTGCAGCTGCCACTGCCAAAAATCCCCTACCCTCTGAAAGAGAGTCTAGAGCATTAGAGAGATGGGGTAAAAAGGTTTATACATCTGCTACTCTTTCTACCAGGGCATTAAACTGTCAATTCCATATGATACAGTACCAAGAATATTTGTTAGATCAGCTGAATAAGAAGCTTTCTTCTCCTGAACCTTTAGACCGTAAATCCCTTCAGGATTTGGTACACAACTCTCAGCATGCCAGTAATCATTTCTTAAAATGTGGCTATGATGCACTGGAGGCTTCATTTAGATCAGCTATGACTGGGGCAGTAATTCGTAGGCATGCCTGGCTGAAAGAGCAATCCCTGCCAGACCATGTCAAGGCTAAGCTCCTAGATGCTCCAATGGAGAAACAAAGTTTATTTGGCTCCCCTGCACAGGAGATTCTAAAGAAAGTGGAAGAAAAAGCAAAATCTGTGCAAACAGTAAAGGAATTTCTACAGGTCCAACCTCCGAGGTTCAGCAGAAACTGGCCTTCCAAGAATTGGTCCTTTCCAGACACCACCAGAGCACAAAGGGGCAGGAATAGACGCCCTCAAGGCAGAGGTCAATCAAAGGGTGCCTATAGGGGCCGTCAGTGGCAGCCTGCCAACCAGAGGAGTAGTGCCACAGCTGCAACTACAACCACTAGCACAGGACAGACACAATGACTTGACTCTGATTTCGCCTACCAGGGAACAATTGGAAGCTCCCTTGGGCGGAAAGCTGGCTTTATTCTCAAGAAACTGGCATTGCATTACAAAGGACACATGGACATTGCAAACAATAGACAAAGGATACAGGTTTCACTTCCACACTTTACCAAAAAGGAGCGGAATGCCAAACCTACCACCAAATCAGAAGCCAGAGGCTTTAAGACAAATTAAAAATTTACTTCAGCAAGAAAAGAACACTGTCAGGGTAAGGTATCACCTCCCAAAAAAAGCACAAATCCAAAATCAGAAGAGGATGATACTCCACAACAAACGAAGCAAAACTTTTAGTTATGTACTCACCATAACTTCAGATGTTTGGGATCCATCAGGCCTACATTCTGACTGATGGGTTCGGAGCCGATCCCTCGGCTCCGACTCTGCACGCTTATGCCAAAGAGCGAAGTCTCTTATTGGCTGAGCTTACTATATCCCAGGATGCACCACTACCAATCCCCCAGATCTAGTTTGTCCGCATACATGCACACATGCAAGCACTGCTTATATAACATCGTCAGAAGAAACAAGATAAAACAGTAAACTCAAAACCGTTCAATCTCTTCTGATCTCCAAGGCCGGGGGAAGGAGGGTGGTATTAGGAATGTGGCGAGATGGATCCCAAACATCTGAAGTTATGGTGAGTACATAACTAAAAGATGTTATGTGATCCTATCTCGCCTACATTCTGACTGATGGGACAGCGTCCCTAGCACCTGAATCCTGGGTGGCTCACTGGAAAACACTCCTGAGTACCGTGGAACCAAATGATGCTCGCCCTTTAGATGCCACATCCAATTTATAGTGGGAAATGAAAGTGTGCGGATTGGACCAAGTAGCAGCACAAATCTCAGAAATAGCGAGCTTGGAATGAAAAGCTATAGAAGTAGCCATAGCTCTGGTAGAGTGAGCTTTGATAGATGTTGTAAGTTGCTTATTTGAAGAGGAATAAGCCTGAGTTATACAATCTCTAATCCATTTGGAGATAGTAGCTTTTGTGATGGTTTTACCCAATTTATTGTCTGAGAAGGACACAAACAACTGGTCTGATTTACGAATTTGCTGAGTCCTGTCTAGATAGAAGCACAATTGCCTGTGAACATCCAATTTATGGAGAGTGTATTCTGCTTAATTGGAGAATTTTGGGAAGAAAACTGGTAGCTCTAGAGATTGTTGGAGACAGAGATTAGAACAGACCTTTGGGACAAAAGATGGGTTAGGCCTAAGTGATACTCTATCCTTGTGAAAAATCAAGTACGGTGGTTTGATAGATAGGGCTTGAAGCTCTGAAACTCTTCTTGCAGAGGTAATTGCAACTAAGAAGGCAGTTTTCCAAGACAGATATTTTAACTCACATGTAGCAGCCGGTTCGAAGGGGAAGATGTTAATGCACGGCACCAAATCAAGATCCCACGGAGGTGCAGGATGAAAACTGGGGTCTTAACAGCCCCGCACCTTTAATGAAAGTTTTGCATAATCTGCTGCTCATCAACGGTGGATCCATGGATTCGTGAAATTTAGAGATAGCTGCCAGTTGGACTTTAATAGTAGAGACTGAAGATCCTTGATTAAACAAGGATGTTAAAATTTCAAAACCTCTGGGATCGGGGCAGTGATAGGGTCTAAGCCCCTGAGTTGAGCCCAGATAGCAAACCTCTTCCATTTACTGAGGTACAATTTCTTAGTGGTGGGTTTGTGGGCCGAAGATAAAATGTGAATAACTTCCGGGTCTAAGGTGTGATTTCTGACTAAAGTCGGAAGTGAAGGAGCCAAGCTGTCAACTTCAAAGTGTGAAGGGACTGGTGGTGTCGTCCCGACTGATGAATTAGCAGATCCGGAGTTAGATCTAAAACCCAAGGATCGTCCACCGCATGTTTCTTCAGGTAGGGAAACCATACCTGACGAGGCCAGTGCGGAGCAATTAGTATCATTGTGGACCCCAATTGAGAAGCTTTCTGAATGACTTTGGAGAAGTGGAATCGGAGGAAAGGCATAAAGTAGCCCTGTTGGCCAAGGTTGTGCTAGAGCATCCATAGCTGCTTTCCCTGATGTGGAGTCAAGGAGAAGAACCTTTTGCACTTTGTGTTTTGTGGTGTTGCAAACAGGTCGCAGCACGGCGTCCCCCATCTTCTGAAAACTTGAGCTGCTACTGTTTCGTTCAGGGACCACTCGTGAGGAGAGAGAATTGTCCTGCTTAATCTGTCTGCCAATATATTGGATTTCCCCGGAATGTGGGTCGCTACCAAGAAACGGCTGGTAGCTACAGCCCATTCCCACACCCTCATGGCCTCTCTGCAAAGGGGGTAAGATCTGGTCCCTCCTTGTTTGTTTAGATACCAGACCACCGACATGTTGTCTGTGTGGATAGCGATAATGCCCTGAGGGAGAAACTTGTGGAGGGCCTGTAGGGACAGAAGTACAGCCCTCATCTCCAATACATTGATGTGGAGAAAGGTTTCGTCTGGAAGCCAGGAACCCTGAACTAACCTGCCCAGACAATGCCCCCCCCCACCCTGTCTGGGAGGCATCCGTCGTCAGGGTGACCACCGGAGGGGGGATAACAAAAGGACTTCCCTGATTCAGATTGGACGGCTGAAGCCACCAGCGAAGGTCCCGTTTGCACGTTTCTGTAAGCATAATGGGGTAATTGAGGGGAAGATCCTGAAAGGACCATTGAGTCAATAATAGCCACTGAAGAATCCTCATGTGCAATCTTGCCAGAGGAACTAGGAGAACCGTGGCAGACATCGAACCTAAAAGTTGCAGGACCATCCTGGCTGGGGCCTTGGATCTTGAAAGCAGGGCTTGAACTTGGCCTTGTAAAGTTTGAATCCTTTCGGTAGGAAGAAAAACGCGCATCAATTTTGAGTCTATCTCTGCTCCTATGAACCTTATGCGCTGAGAGGGCAGCAAGACAGACTTTGACCAATTGAATGTAATTCCCAGGGTAGCACCCAGGGAAATGGTGGCTTTGAGGTTGTCCATTAGTAGATGACTGGTGGTGGCAGTCAGGAGCCAGTCGTCCAGATAGGGAAACACTTGGAATCCAAGACTCCTCAGGTGAGCAGTTACTACTGCCAAACACTTGGTGAACACCCTGGGGGCTGTGGTGAGACCAAAGGGCAGTGCACAAAATTGGAAATGACTGTCTCCCAGGCTGAAGCGCAGATGCTTCCTGGACGCCCGATGTATCGGTATGTGATAATAGGCGTCCTTGAGATCTATGGAGCACATCCAAACATCCTTCTCCAACAATGGGAGAATGGATTGTAACGTGACCATTCGGAATTTGGATTTCGTGACGGATTGGTTTAGTCTGCTGAGATCCAATATTGGTCTCAGGTCCCCTGTCTTTTTTGGCACTAAAAAGAACCTTGAGTAATTTCCGGATCCGATCTGGTCTGCGGGATTTTTTTGGACGGTGGGGGTGAGTGTGTGAAGGGAATGGTGTAACCTCCGGCAATAATCCGAAGCACCCATCTGTCCTGAGTGATTGATTCCCAGGCTTTTAGGTGCTTGGCAAAACGGCACCTGACTGGCTCTGGAGCAGCACAGCCGGGCAATCCCTCATGAAGTGTGGGAGGCTGAAGAGCCACGAAAGGACTCGCGGTCTCCAGAATTGCAGGGCCCTCTGCCGCCTCTGGGACGGCGTCTCCCAGAAAAATTTCCCCGTCCTCTGCCTCTGGAAGGGGAATCTTCCTGCTGTTGAGGGAAAAACTTACGTGATTTGCGGAACCACATCTTCCCTCCTCCTTTAGCCTTGGGATAAGGCCGAAAGGGAGTGGAATAACGTGCACCTACGGCAGATAAAGTTTTTCCCTCTTGCTCACAGCGGTAAGAGTGTCTTTAACCTTAGGTCCAAACAAAGAGGACCCATCAAATGGAGCGTCGAAGGAAGACTTGAAGGCCTCCGCAAAGTGACACAATGGAGCCAGGCTTGTCTCTGTAGAGCCACGCCTGTGCCTGCCGCTCTACCGCCTTGCTGCATATGAAATGAGCCTCATGGACGAGTTAGAAATTGAAGTAAGGATAGCCAACTGAGAGCTAACCGACTGGGCTAGCTGCTCAGGTAGGTTACCCGAGAGGGAATCTGACAGCTCCTTGACCAGATCCCTCTGAAGCCTGGTAAAATGTGCCAAATAATTCAGGGACCTTAAAGTAAAGGCCGCTGAAGTCAGGGTGCGCTTCCCGTGCGGTCCATGCTCCTAGACTCCTTATTAGGAGGATGGACGGACATTGAAGCCTCTGCCACGTCCTGTTGTGTAGCAGATGCCACCACCATGGCATCTACAGCCACGCCTTTAGTCAGGAACTCCTTCTCGGGTGGGGCAGACAAAAATTTGTTAGGACGAGAAGGCACTGGTTCCACGGTATCTGGATGTTCCCACGCCTCCGACAAACCAAATCCAGGAGCTCGTCAAGGCGGAGACACCCAGGAGGTGGAGGGCTGAGCCACAAAGGCCATGAGAAGCACTGACTCATCAGCAGAAGGGGGTTTGGATATCCAGCCGCCTCGTTGTTTGAGGATCTCTAAAATGTCTGCAAATGAGACATAATCCGAGGGGCGACTTGGGACCCCTCCGCATCATCAAGATCAGTGTCCGATGTAATAGACTCGGGAGTCCACGTGCTTCCTCTTGCACGATCTCTTCCTTGGGGGTTCCTCTGAAGACAACTCGAAGAACCCTCAGGAGGAGGGAACCCCAGTGGGGTAACCTCAGGCCCAGGGGCTCCGCTGCCTAAGGACAGGGGAACTGCCAAAGACCCAGTCTCCACGCCCAGGGAAGGTGCCGGTAAAGCCGGAGAGATGGCAAGAAGACTTGGCCAAGGCACTCCTCATAGCTCTGAAAGCCGGACCCCAGAATCCTGGGAGTGTCCGTCCCCGAGCCATGATAGCAGACGGAAGTCCCGCAGCGAAGCTCGAGAGGGAGGCTCGGAACCGACAGCATAGGTCCCAAATATCACCCCGGGTCCAGCCGAAGAAGTCCGTGTACCAAACTCGGACCCGAGGCGGGTTGGAGTAAGGGTCGGAGCCGACCCTAAGACCTCCACCGGCTCCAACAGCACCTGCTCCGATGGAGCCAAGCGGTCGGGGAGGAATGGCAATGACATGGGCATGGGTCCGGCTCGAAGCCAACTGGGTCGGAGCCGAAACAAATTTTGAAAGACTGGGGACTGGAACAGTCTTTGGAGCACCCTGTCTATGTCCGAATCTGACATCCTCGATGACCTAGAGGATACTGAACGGGTTCGAGATGGCCTCTCCAACGGCCCCAAGGGGCTAGGGGACCGGCTCGAGGTGACTCGATGACTATCGGCGCGAAGGAATACCCAAACTAGTTTCCATCGGTGCCGAGAAGACTTGGCGCCGAGGAGGAAGTGTCTGAGCGGACAACCTTCATCGGCTCCGATACCAGTGGAGCCGGCGAAGGTGACCCGCCTCGATGCCCCAGCCATCGGCTCCGAAGCCAGAGGAGTCTAGACTGGTGGCATCGAGGCAGACCGTTCGCCCTCGGCTCCAAGTCCTTGGAGCCGAAGGAGAAACCTGCCTATGTCTTTTGGCGGTCGGATCCGACGGACTGGTCGGAGCCGATGCCCTTTTCTTTTTAGCAGGAGAAGGAGAGGATGCTAAAGCTTCTTCAAAGGAGGGTTTTATAAGGCCTTTTAATATGAGCTTATTTTTCCTCTCTTGGAGGACCCTCGAGGAAAAAGCGTGACACACGCTGCAGGACTCCTGCACATGTTTTGCACCCAAACAATAAACACAGAGAGAGTAGTCATCTGTTATAGACATTTTAAAGTTGCACTTGGTGCACTTTTTAAAGCCTGAAGGTCTAGGAACCTGAGACATTCCGGTAAATTATTCAGTGAACTAGTCAAAAACAGTACAAACACTGTAATTATGACAGAAAAGAAATTCTCTGCTTTGTCCTTCTTTTTAAAGAAAAAGAAACTATCAGCAGTATAAAGGATCCGAGATCCCTAAACAGAACAGAAGTCACCTAACAACCAAAAAGACCGGGAAAGGCCTTTCCACACAAGAGGTACTCCTAGTCAATCAACACTCACAACACAAGAATTTACCAAGTAAATTTCTCCAAACGCACTCTAAACACAAGATAGCTGTTAAAACAGCTTTTAGTTGAAGAATAAAGAAATTCCTGACAGAAAGTTAGTGAAAATAATCACTACTTAGCTCAGCCAGCTCGAGACCACGTCTTCACTTGTTAGCGGCAAACGAGATCTGGGGGATTGGTAGTGGTGCATCCTGGGATATAGTAAGCTCAGCCAATAAGAGACTTCGCTCTTTGGCATAAGCGTGCTGAGTCGGAGCCGAGGGATCGGCTCCGAACCCATCAGTCAGAATGTAGGCGAGATAGGATCACATAACATCCAGATGAATGATAAGACAAGTCCTTTATTCGAATAAGTAAGCGCTTTCACGTTGCTTGGAACGCTTCATCAGACTTCAACAAACCATAAAATTTAAATCAACTTATATATAAGTAAAACACCAATGAAAAACACATTAGCAAGTCACATGTAAATTACAAAAAATACATCATACAACGTGAAAGCGCTTACATATTCGAATAAAGGACTTGTCTTATCATTCATCTGGTTTTGCTTCGTTTGTTGTGGAGTATCATCCTCTTCTGATTTTGGATTTGTGCTTTTTTTGGGAGGTGATACCTTACCCTGACAGTGTTCTTTTCTTGCTGAACTTTGCCTACTTTGTTCACTGAAGGGACATGACAGAAGAAACCAGCAATGTGTTACTTGAATCCAGATCCTTGGGTCTTACAGAAATCTTCACAGAAGGTATTAATCCACTTTTAAAACTGTCTTATGCTGAATTAGCAAAAGCAGCCTCTACACACACAGATACTGATTGGCATGTAGATGTTTTACAAACAATGAGAAAGCTCGAGGACAACCTCAGTAAAATTAAGAATGCCCAGTGGCAAAAATGACATATGGAGGCATGCATTAATTTTAAAGTTGTCCCTAGAGGTCTTCGTTTGTTAAAAATGCCTACTTTTGGCTCTGCCTATCCTGAACTTTTGTCTAAGTGGCAGCAACTTAATTTAGATACGAGCTATGCCTACATGAGATTACTTATTGAACAATATACTTTAATAGAATTGGAACTTCAGCAAGAAGCTATAGCTTTAGAAGAAAAACTGACTGCAGCCCTTACCAACTCACAGAAAGAAGATTTTCTTTCTGATATAGCGACTACAATGCAAGCACTAGATAATAAGCTATTATTGGCAAAAAAGAAGAAACTAGAAAGAGACTGTATGGATTTCTCGAGGGGGAACGTCTTCTCCTGGCCGAGAGAATCCACCAGGACAACATATGCTGTGACGCGTACTAACATTGAAATGCCTTTCTCTGAGCGTAACACTTTATCTGCTCATACTCCTTCCATGCCTGCTTCTTTTTCTCAGGTAGAAGCAGCAGTCAATGAGCAACGCTCCAGTGTGAATGCAGTGAACTCTGATGTTTTAAATACAACTACCATGTCAGCACCTGTAGTGAGAAGAAAAACTCCTGTTTCAGCAAGTGGAACTGTTTCAGCTGAATCCAATGACACTTCTCTTCATTTTCCACTCCCTTTTCGACAGGAGATGAGGCGCAATTGGAGTCCACAAACAACCAGGAAAAGGAAGACATCAGGAGGCCAGTTAGAACTTCAGAAAAAAACTTTCAAAACTATAACCAGGACTTGATTATTAATCTTTCTAGTCACATGCTTATGGACAATGAAAGAAAGATTTTGAACAAAGGTTTGTCCTTCATTCCCTCTCAGGGGACTGATGTAAGTGATTTAATTGTTGATATAAAATGTTTTGTTAGAAATATTGCACTTGGTTTACAGTTTGGCAACAATGTTTTTAATACTGATGTTATGTCTTTTAAAAAAACTTCTACTTATATGCCTGCTATACATCCTTTATTGGAAAGTTTTGAAAGAGCTTGCAGTGATGATTTGTTGAAGTTTTTTGAATCTGACAATATAAAACTTGATTTTTACAATATCACCAAGGAAGAGAAGTTAGCCCTTCATGATTTAAAGAACAATACTAGTATAGTCATTCAACAAGCTGATAAAGGGGGAGCTACAGTACTTCTAGATACCGGCTACTACCATGATACTATGTTAGAAATGCTCTCAGACACTACTACTTATAAGAGACTGAGCATGTCAGAACTAGATAAGTTAATAAAAACAGTACATGCAGATTTATATGACATGTTGATGTGTGGGATTATTGATGAAGAACTTTACAAATATTTTTTGATAGAGAAACCTGTGATACCAGTAATTAGAGGTTTAGCTAAGGTACACAAGACCACACATAATCCTCCGCTTAGACCAATAGTATCTGGCAGAGGCTGGTTAACTGAAACAATATCTATTTTTCTAGAAAAAAACTTGAAACCAGTCATGGAATCTACTAGATCTATATTACGTGATACGAAACAGTTCTTGGAAACACTAGCACCTTTCAATGAGAACAATATTCTAGAAACTACAGATTATATGGTAACACTAGACATTGTTTCTCTTTTCACCTGCATACCCAATGATGTAGGGATAGATTTCTTGAGGTTATATTTGTTAAACAAAGGACTTGGCAACAATCAAGTTATTAAACTCACAATGCTGTTAGAAATGGTTCTTTGTCACAATGTTTTTACCTTTAACAATGAATACTTCCTTCAAATTAAAGGAGTAGCTATGGGCACATCTTGTGCAAACTCTTATGCTAACCTTGTGTTAGCATACTGGGAGAATACATATGTTTTAGAACATTTGGCTTACTCCACTTCTATAAGATATTATAATCGTTTTGTAGATGATCTTTTTTTAATTTGGGGAGGCACACTAGAGCTCCTAAAAGAGTTTGTTCTATATATCAATGGAACTACCACATTTCTTAGGTTGACTGAAATGTATTCACAAAATACAATTGATTTTTTAGATGTGACATTGAGGAAAAAAGACAATACTCTAGAAACAGAAGTATTTAGGAAGATATGTAGGAAGAATGCTATTCTTCACAGAAGTAGCATGCACCCCCCTCATATACACAGAAACATTGTGAGTAATCAAGTGAAACGTTTTTCTAATATAACTAGTGATGATTTGGTTTTCTCTGATGCATTAAAAACTATAGAAAGTGATTTTAGGCATAGAGGCTATTGCAATAGAGATATGCGTTCATTGGACACTTTTGAACGTACACACCTAGGACGTCCTTTTATTAAAAAACAAGGCAGCATAGATGAGAGACCTGTAGTGAGGAATAATGATGAGGAGACTAGTGATACCTTTTACTAATAATAATACTTCTATTGTCAACATTATTAAGAGACATTGGAACATTTTACAGTTAGATGATGGTATAAAAGACTTAGTGGGTGAAAAACCATCCTTTAGCTATAAGAATACTAAATCTTTAAAATGTATGCTTTGTTATGAGAGAGTGCCTAAAAATAAGATCTCCTCTGAGAGAAAGGGTACATTTGTATGTTGCTCTTGCAACCAGTGTATATATATATATATATATATATATATATATATATATATATATATATATATATATATATATAATGAAATCTAATGTTTTTATACATCCAGATACTGGTGTTAAATATGAGTTTAATGAATACGCTGATTGTAAGTCAAGAAATGTGATTTATTTAGCATCCTGCATAAAATGTTATTGTTTCTATATAGGAAAGACTAATAGAACCTTAAGAGAAAGGATACGAGAGCATTTGTATGCTATACACAGAGAGAATGAAGGGAATGCCCTAGCCAAGCATGTACTACAAAATGACACCCACACATGCCTTTAGATTTTTAGTAATAGGACAGTTAACAGAGACTGAAAGACTTGGTAATATTGGCAATAAGACAAAAAGCTGAGGCAAAATGGATTATTAAGCTATCTGCGAATAAAGGTCATGGTCTCAATGATAAATTTTCATTGAGACCATTTTTATTAGATAAACCTTTGAAACATTAAACAGTAGTAATAAGTCTCACTATGTAATATGTGTTTTAGTATGTTTTAATATTTTACTTCTACTATTCATTTATTAACATGAGATTTTTATGATATATTTATATAATTTTTATGGAAAGGAAATGATGTATTTTTTGTAATTTACATGTGACTTGCTAATGTGTTTTTCATTGGTGTTTTACTTATATATAAGTTGATTTAAATTTTATGGTTTGTTGAAGTCTGATGAAGCGTTCCAAGCAACGTGAAAGCGCTTACTTATTCGAATAAAGGACTTGTCTTATCATTCATCTGGTTTTGCTTCGTTTGTTGTGGAGTATTATCCTCTTCAAAAAATTTACTTCAGATGAAAGCGATAGAAAAGGTACCATCTATGGAACAAGGCCAAGGATTTTACTCCAGACTATTCCTTGTACCAAGAAAAGAAAACCAATGGAGGCCTATTCTCGACTTGTCCGCACTGAACACATATCTCATTGTACCAAAATTCAAAATGCTGACCCTACAGCAACTTCTTCCCATGTTGGGCAAGGAGTCTTGGCTGGTGACTCTAGATCTTAAGGAGGCATACCTGCACGTCCCTATCTGACCAGATTGCAGAAGACACCTCAGATTTCTTGCAGGATCAGAGCATTATCAATTCTCAGCATTGCCCTTTGGCTTATCTACTGCGCCCAGAGTATTCACGAAATGTCTGGCATCAGTAATTGCACATTGCAGACTTCAGGGAATTCAAATCTACCCATACCTGGACGACTGCCTAATACAAGCGGACACCAAGACAAAATTGATAAAGGATTCGGCCTATGTCATACACCTGCTACAGGCCTTGGGATACACAGTCAACATCCAAAAGTCAAGACTAGTGCCATCCCAAAGGATAACCTTCTTGGGTGCGGATCTGGACACATTAACTCAGATGGCTTTTCTCACAGAAGAAAAACAAAAACAACTTCCAGATTATTTCATGACTTTGACAAGACAAACTCAGCTTACTGCAAGGAAAGTCCTGCAGGCCCTGGGTTTCATGGCATCCTGCATAATCTTGATCCCACATGCCAGGCTGCATATGAGGAAATTACAATGGTACCTAAGGAATGTATGGTCTCAACACAGACACAGTCTAGAAACCATGATACCAATCATTCCATGCCTTCAAAAGGAATTCCTGTGGTGGGCTCAGGCCTGCCAGTCCAACAGAGGGTTGCCTTTCAAGAAACCAAAACCAAGGCAGACCATCACCACGGATGCCTCAGACCTAGGATGGGGAGCACACATGGAGGACAAATGTATCCAAGGCCTATGGCCTCTAGGACAGCTAAATTTGCACATAAACCAAAAGGAGATGATGGCAGTGAAGCATGCAGTCGAGGCATTCAAACCATTCCTCCAGCAAGGACATCTGCTGATAAGGACAGACAACACCATGGTCATGTGGTACATAAACAAACAGGGAGGCACGCATTCCTACCCTCTATGCCGGATGGCAATGGATCTGTGGAACCTAGGCCTGAATCTCAATATCCAGCTGCAGGCCATATTTGTACCAGGAAAAGAGAATTTACTAGCAGACAGCTTAAGCAGGACTACCACGGATGCTCATGAATGGATGCTGCATCCAGACATCTTCAAACTCATAACAAAGAAATGGGGATTGCCAGAGATAGATCTGTTCGCCTCCCCTCTCAACCACCAACTGAAGAAATTCTGCTCAAGGACATACCACCCACAAGCCTGGAGGGTGGACTCTCTCTTTCAGCTGGAATGCCCTAATAGTGTATGCATTCCCACCTCTCCCATTGATGTACAAGGTTCTACTGAAGATCAGGGAGGAACAGCCAAAGGTGATACTAATAGCTCCGGACTGGCCAAGACAACACTGGTATCCGCTACTGAAAAGCATGTCTCAGGCGAACTCATGGCCTCTACCCCTATGTCCTCTTCTTCTAATGCAGAACAATTTCAAGACCCTGCATCCAAACTTGAAAACTCTGCAACTAACTGCCTGGAAAATTGCTTAAAACCAAACCAAACTGTCTTATCTCAGAGGGTCAAGGACATTATCCTGGAGGCTCGCAGACCTTCCACAAGGAAGACATACTCAGCTAAATGGAAGAGATTCCTCATTTGGAGTGCATCAAAGGGCACAGATGTCTCAGTGGCAAACCTAGCACACATCCTAGAATACTTAGCAGAATTGTTCCACAATGGCCTGTCTTACTCTTCCATTAAGATTCATGCTTCAGCAATATCTGCAGAATACAATACGGATCCTCCTATCTTCTCTCACCCAATTTTTGAGAGGGATCAAAAATGTTAAACCTCCAAGGAGAGACCCCCTCTACCTGCATGGGATCTCAATTTCGTGCTGGAAAAATTGACTCTACCTCCTTTTGAACCTGCAGCATCAGCAGACTTACAATTTTTATCTTGGAAAACTGCATTCCTTCTGGCAATCACTTCAGCAAGAAGAGTATCCAAGCTACAGGCATTAATGGCAGTGCAGCCTTTCCTTATTTTTCACCAGGATAGAGTGTCCCTGAGAACCAATCCTACTTTCATGCCAAAGGTGGTATCCAGGGTATCCTTGAACCAAGCCATTCATTTGCCTACGTTCTTCCCTAACCCACAGAACAAAGGGGAAAAACTCTTGCACACCTTGGATATACACAGACAGCTACGCTACTATCTGGACAGAACTAAAACCAGCAGAAAAACTGACCAACTTTTTGTAGCCTATGCAACTGGGGTACAAGGAAAAGCAATTTCCAAGCAGACAATTTCAAAATGGATGGGAAATTGCATTCGCTTTTGCTAGTCTTTTCATGGAAAGACAGCTCCTGAAAATATCAGGCCTCATTCCACAAGGGCCACAGCCACCACTACAGCTTTCCTACGAGGGGTGGCTACCAAGGACATTTTAGAAGCTGCTACTTGGAGCTCCGTGCATACATTTGCCAAGCATTATAATCTACCTTTATATTCCAGATCCCGAGCAGGCTTTGCAACTGCAGTTTTACAGGGGATCTTAACTACACCTTCCTTATCTTAGTACCTCCTCCCCCAGTTTGGCTATGGTATTCTACCCATATGTTATGACTGCAGATGCATCCTTGAAGGACATAGTACAGTTTTGTACCTACCATAAATGTAGATGTCCGATAGGTATGCATCTGCAGTCAGGATTACCCTCCTTCCCCTCTGTGGTATTCCTAGGGTGCTTACCCCTCTTTCAGCTAACTGGGGGAATCTATTATGGTGTATTTGTTTGTTTGTATATATGTATATATTTTTTTGCTACTGTTTGGAACTTTCTACATTTATCCAAATTTAGCCTTCCTAGAGGGCACCTGGCATCTGGGGCAAGAAACACCGAGGAAAATGGCGTCGGCTGATGCCTTTATACCCCAGAAGCTCTGACGTCGGGGAAAGTGCGACATCAGCCGAAGCCAGACCCAGACTTTGGAATCCGGCCGACCGAAGGGCTGCCTGAGGCAGGACAACCCATATGTTATGACTGCAGATGCATACCTATCGGACATCTACATTTATGGTAGGTACAAAACTGTACTTTCCACTTAGTGCCTACCACCCTTACTTAGCTTTGGGATTCTACCCATCTGTTATGACTGCAGCTGTATGCACGATGGAACATAGTACAGTTTTGTACCTACCATAAATGTAGATGTTCGAGTGCTCATACAGCTGCAGTCCAGGTTTCCCTCCCTCCATCCCTTCTTAGGACAGGCCTTATGACAAACACTTTTCATATAACCTTTTGGGGGTATTCTTTTATGGTGTATTTGCTTGCAACTACTGTTTTTGATTTATCAACATTGCATTTTTGCATAACATTATGTTTGCCTTCTTTCTGGGGGCACCTGACATCTGGGGCAAGAAAAACTGAAGAAAATGGCGTTGGCTGCCTCTTTTATACCCCTGCCGCACTGACGTCAGGGAAGAAGTGACGACAACCGACGCCGAACCTAGACTTTGGAATTCGGCCGACCGAGGACCCGCCTGACGGCAGGATAACCCCATCTGTTATGACTGCAGCTGTATGAGTACTCGAACATCTACATTTATGGTAGGTACAAAACTGTACTTTCTAACTACCTGGGTCCTGTCTGTAAGCCAGCTGGCTATCCAGGGGTGACATAAGGGTTTTTACCTAATCTCTTAGCTTATGACATCAGAGTGATGCCTCCAGGTACATCTGCAGTTAACTCCTACTGATGCCTCTAGGCATCAAATATTGCTTGCTCATATTTGCATCAATAATTCCAAACCATGCTATGTATAAGGTTTTAAAAGATTTCATCTTAAAACTTACATGATGGGAAACTCAACTGCATTAATATTTGATCTCTGTCTAGTGCAGGGAAAGAGATATTAACTGTTATGATTTTAATTTATGTAGATAAAATTTTCACATTCTAAATATCTCAGCAACCAAGTAACCCAGACAGAACTACTTAGCCTCACATCTCGACTAGATAAATAAAATGCTGCTGACAGTATGTATGTAACTTGAGTGGTTGCTGAGATATTTTAAGTTATTTACAAAATATTACAAATGTAATAGTTACTGTGTTTACTGTGACCTATAAAATAGAACCTAAAGAATACTACCACTATGAAAATTAGTTGTGCTGAAGGGTTTGCCATTTATACGTCTGTGATAACCTCTATGGTTCCAGAGATATGAACATTTGTTTGAAATGTAAGGACATAAATTGATTCTGTCAAAAGGCTTAGGCTCCGCCCATTGGAAGTTACAATGCAAACTTCCTGATCTCCATTTGAGTGAATGAGTTAAGTTTGTCAACAACGCCTCTGAAGGGTATTGTGTCAAATGCCTTGGCCAGGTCAATGTAGGCAGTGTGACCCATTTTGCCATCATCTATTGCTTTAGTGACCTTCTCAAAGAAGTCCACCAGGTTGAGTAGGCATAACCTGTCCTCCATGAAACCAAATTGGGTTGGGTCCCGTGTCTGGAGATTTCCTATGTCATTATTGATCATTTCCATGATAATTCTTTCCATAGCTTTGAATATGAGACTAGTGAGGCTTATGGGCCTTTTGTGCAGAGGGATGACTGTTGCTGTTTTACATTCATGAGGAATAAAGCCTGTTTGAAGGTTACAGTTAAATAGCAATTCCAGAGGGCCTGATAGGTCATGTGTCATGCTATTTAGAAGGTATCCTGGGGTATTATATAGGCCCATTGATGCAGTGTTCTTGGCCCTTTAGACAGAGCATTAAGGACCTTTCCCTAGTGATAGCAGGGGGAGTTATATTTGATGGTATTTCCGGAGGGAAGGTTGAGGGGAAGAAAGGAGTAATGTTGGAGCTGAGTTTGTTGGCCAATAGAATTGCTGTATTTTCTGGCTCATTATAGGTGGCTTCATTTAGAATGAGCTCTGCACACAACTGTGCATTGCCTTTAAGGTTGTGGGCATAGCTAAAGAATGCCTTGTGGTTGTCTTTTGGCTTTGGTAGACTTTATTTGTCCTCTGAGTTGTTTCTTTAGTTTGAGAGTGCTTTTATCCTGATGAGTGCTGCACCTCCTAATTTTTGCCATGATTTTCTTCCTTCTGTTGTACAGTCTGTTGATGTGATTCTACCAGCGTTGCTTCTTTTTGAGTTAGTTCTGTACTTCTTTCTGGAGGGTACAGCTGCCTCTGTGCAGCTATTAACATGCTTGTATGGGAAGTTCTGCATACGCAGCAGTCTTCTCAGGGATTGGAAGGTGTTGACATTTTGCCAGGATATCACTTGATAGTAGGAAGTTAGCCTTAGAGTAGTTCCTGAACATTCCATGTTTAGTTTTTACTTCAAAGGAGACTATTTTGTGGTCTAACCTTACCAGAGAAGACTACACTAGGAGGTGTGCAGCACTCTCCTATATTAGTGAGGACCAGATCCAGTATGGTTGCACCCCTGGTTGGTGTATTAACAATCTGGTCCAGGGAGTTTGTGTTTACAAACTCCAGGAATCTCTGTGTATGTACATTTGATTCCCATTTAATAGTGGGATAATTAAAGTCACTCATGAATATAGTATTGGGTTGGATGGTAAGTGTTTCCAATAAGTTTAAATACATGGTATGGGTTTCCTGGGTCAAAGAGGGGTACCTATAGCTTGCAAGGAAGTGGAACGGGATTTTGCCTGTACTGGTTTGAAAGTGGAGAAGCTGTAGTGCATTATCCTGTTTGACCAGCCTTGAGGTATATTTATTTTTAATGTAAATCAAAACACCTCCACCTTTAATCCTTGTCTGTGTAGTAGCTGGTCTAAATGTGTGGAAGGCATTATAACCTTGCACTGTCAGTGTGCTTTCTGCAGCTTTAAACCATGTCTCAGTGACCGCACAGATGTCAGCATTTTCTAGGGTGAAGAGAGCTTCTAGGGAGTGGAGTTTTTTGTTTACACTCCTAGCACTGAGCAGTAACACTGGTGGTTTTGATTTGTTATGTCAGACGTACTTTCAGTTTGGCATTGCCTAAAGAAGGCACTATGGGAAGGGCAATGTTTTAACTAATATTCAAAATCCTAGAGGAGAGAGGTGCAGACCATCCCTGGCAAAGCAGCATGGTCTGTTGACCATCTCCTTCCATGATGATAAATCTTGCACTCCCTTAGAATGACACCAGAAACTAAGCCAATTATTAGTCAGTCATCTTTTGTTTGTATTGTGACATCATCCTTGGAGAAGGTAAAATGCTGCTCAATGCTATGCTCATACCAGCTTGGGACACCTGAGACCTCCATGATGTCTGTCTTCATACACTCCAGGGAGGTATGTCTCAGGTCATTTACACCCACATGAACTATGACTGAGCCATACTCGTACTTGTGGTTCAGTGACATGTGTGCATGCATAATTTGGCACATCCTGGCATGTGTTAAGCAATTAACTGTTACTTTCTCCTTACTCAGCCTGATAAGAGGGACATCGGTGTGTTTCACAATGGAGTCTCCAATGCCCAGAATGTTGGATTGTATGGTAGCTTGTCTTATGGGCTTAGAAGTAGAGGCTCCATGAGATGTGGCTGCATGTGTTGGTATGGATGTTATTTTGAACGAGTGCATTCAGGCTGCTGTGGTGTTTGTTATGTATACTTCATCTTTTTAGGTTTAGGAAGGTTATATTTAAGTGCCTTAGCATATGTGGGTCTATGTGTCTGTCTTGAATTGTGTATGATGGGTGCAACGTTAGTATTGCTGTCAACCTTATTGACATTAGGAGTGCTTTTATATGAGAGCTTAGTCTCCAGTGACATTGTGTAAATACATGTCTAACATACTGTGATGATAGGAGGTACTGCCAGCTATGCCAGGAGAATCAGGGCAGTGGATATGTAACATATACCAGCACAGCTAGATGGAATTTTGTAAAGAATTATATGTTGTTTGAATATCAAACTTATTTGTACAGATGCTTGTGTTGGAAATGTATTTGTAAAGCTGCTTGTGTTAAAAATGTATCAACAGTGTGCCCTTCTGGAAATAAAAGAAATGCATGTGCATTATTGTAGCTGTTTAAGCCTGATAGATTTTATAAAAGTACCTGACGTTTCTGTACAAAAACCCAGTGGCAGACCCTTCAGTGTTCTCCATGCCTAATGACAAACCCTCTAAGCTACTGCCTGCTGCTAATGTCCTTCCCTCTGATGAAGACAGTAGGGCAATGGCCTGACTGGGAAAGGTTTACACCTCTTCCACTCTGTCCCTTGGAGCTCTGAATTATGTGATTCAAATGGAATAAATATTTGCTGTCTATTCTGGGATACCTGAATAAAACCTTGTCTTCTATAAAAAGTACAGGCAGTAAGCAACAGGCCTTGTCAGTGGTAGCCCAGGCCTCATAAGTGGCTAGACATTGCATACAATGCAGCGAAGATGCAATGAAATCTTCCTCCAGAGCAGCTGCTGCAGGTTCTGTTATCTGGAGAAAGGCTTGGTTACAATGTCAGCCTATCCCTGAGACATTAAGGTCAAACATTTAGATTCCCCTCTTAACAGGGATCTTTTATGTGGTCCAGGCATTGCTAGTTTATTTAAGGCATAATTATGAAAGACTGTAGGAACATTTTTTTTTTCATTTCAGTCCCCAAATACCAGTGAAACTACCCAGCAAAGCCCACTTCTTTTGTCTACAGGGAATCTAGACCCTTTCCTAAGACCAAGAAAATGCCAAGGAAAATATTTCAAGACAAAACAGACAAGGATACTGTATCAAGGCCTCCCTACTCAGACAAGTCTACATGACTACCCTCTGCTCTCCCCTCAGTTCAGCCTGTCAGGTTTTCATTCATATTATTCCACATAGGCTTCTTTTTAAGGCACAGCTCCTAGGCAGTTTCTTCTTATCTAGACTTTGTTGTAAGTAAATTTGCTCCAAAAATAACCCTTTCATGCATTTCAGTTCTTTTTCTAGTTTATTAAAAGAAACCAGCCATGCTATTACCTTACCCTGTTGTCTGGCATCACTCAAAAAAAGAACTTACTTACATTGAGATTAGTGTGCTTTCAAAGGGATTAACTTTTGTTCCCCACTGCAGGGCATAGCACAGGTACTGGTTGATTTAAAAATCCTATATCAGAAAATTGAATCTAAAAGTTCTGTAACACGGCAAATCTGATACCACTGAGAAAAAAAAAAACTAAAGAAGAAACAGTAAAAAGACCCAGTAATTACTGCTTCCCCTTACACCAAATTTTAGCAGTCTTTGAGATTAAATATGAAAAGGATGTCAGGAAAGTACTGCAAAAACTAACAGGGAGAAAGTTCTACAACCTTAACAAAGATGGGGAAAAAAAAGCATTGTTAGGCAGAGATAAGTCTTGATGGGTTTATGAAGGCTGACAAGGGAGGGGGTATTGTAGTTACTGATACCAGCAGCTATAACCAGAGGATAGAAGAAATGCTGAGCGACAGTAACTGTTATGAGTCTTTAACTTTAGAATCATACAACTGGCACACGCCTTGACTACACTTTATGATGATGGTTTGTTAACAGATAACTTGTTTGACCATCTACAGACACCTTCCTCCTGCTTGCCTAAATTCTTTGGAATTCCTAAGCCACATTAAAATAGAGAAAACCCTCCTTACAGGCCAGTGGTTGCAAGCACAGGGGTCCCTGATTGAAGCTGCTGCCATCTACCTGGATTTTTTGTTAAAATCTCTGGCTAAGAAGAACATTTCACTCATAAAAGACTCTGATTTTTTAAGGAAAATAAAAAAATGTTACGATAGATGTTGAAAGATATACTGTACTTCCACAAAATTATTGTATTGAAACTGACTGATATGTACAGGAAAAACAACAATGGTACAACATGAAAGAACAGGTAAACATTTAGCTATGGTGCTTAGCTACAGTTTTTTTATGTTTAATGGAAATTGCTATAAACAAAAGACTAGTATAACCATGGGGGCAGGTATGGCCCCTAGCCTAGCCAACATAGCCTTAGGCAAGTGAGAGGAGGATTATGTTTTTAACAGCAGAGAATACATGCAACATATCACAGTGCACTTGCACTTTATTGATGGCATCTTTATTGTGTGGAAAGGAGACAGTGCTAAATTACAAGATTTTATCAGCTGTCTGAATCAAGCCACCAGCTTCCTGAATTTCACCTCTTCCAACAGCTTCACCTCGGCAGTCTTCTTAGATATGCAGATTACTAAAGACTTGGACCAAGGTAAAATGGACACAGATCTCTACAGAAAACCTACCAGAGTAAACCTCCTGCTACATAATAAGAGTCTCTATCCCACCAGGACAAAATATAATGTTAAGTCCCAGGGCTATAGGTTAGCTAGGATCATCACAAAAATGGAACCCTTCCTTAAAAACTTAAATGATCTTGAAAATTTATTTTTTTGGTGAGGAGATATGAAAGCAGTATGTTAAGAAGTATTCTGGAACCTATAATTGAACTAAAAAGTACAAATTCACCAGCACTTAACAGTCCTTACAGAAGGGTGTTAAAAAATCTATGGACAACAAAACTAAAGACAGTTGTATTTTGACTTTTACAGTTGACTATCACAGCATCATTAATATTAGAGAGAATTTGGCCATAATTACTGAAAGCTCATATTTAATGGACATCCTTGGAGAAGCTCCTTTCTTTGTGTATAGGATAGCCAGAAACATCAGGAGTTGGGTTGAAGGTAGGCCCAGACCACTGGATACATGCAAAAATAAGCGTGGAGCCAACTCTGTCTTTTGTCAACACATACATGAGGGAGACATGTTTTTCTGCCCTTATTTAAAGAAACTGATTAAAACCAGTGCAGGAGGTGATGTTAACTCAATGCAGGTGGTTTACAGGGCAAGCTGCAAAGACTGTAAAGCATTTTATGAGAGGAAAATACTCAACAGACTTAAAAGACGGATTTCTGGCCATCTTTCTGAAATTAGAGCTAAGTGCAAGAATAATGTACTGGCTCAGTACCTGCAGCTTCACAAAAGACACGCTGGCTTTAAATTTCAAATTATTGATCATGTGAACCTTTTGGAACTGGAAGGAGACATCCCTAATCTTTTAGAAAAACATAAACTACTGTGACAGCTGAAACTGAACTCTTAGAAAACCAGGGATTAATTATTATTCCTTGATAAAAAGCATACTAGAACTCAGAAAACTGACCCACTGTTTAAAATAAAATTACAAGTCTGATATGGGACTGATTAGTGCTGACATTACATGCTAATATTGTATATGCCATTATTGTTATGAATAAATATCAAATATCAAACATTGTAAATATTTTACAATGAAAATAACTGACATTAATGCTGTTTTCTGATACTTTTGGTGCACTTTTACTCATTCAAACTAAGTGCTTTCTTAGTTAGATGCCACACTTGAAAAGATCCCCAGGGCCTTAATGCTTTATTTTTTAACATTTTTCACGGTATTTCCACATCAGCAATTATAGCTATGGTTTTCAGCCTACTTATGTGTGCACATGTAGATTTATACACATGTTCATTAATATTATAATATCTTTTTACACACAGACCTGATGGAGTAGTCATTTGGTATGAAAGTGATCTTTAAGTGTTTCAGTTTATAAGTATTAATATTTATTGTGATAGATATTTAGTGGTAGACATTTTTGTTAGTCATTTTGTTAGTGAGTTAGTTTTTTCATTAATAAAGTTTGGATTAGTAGGTTAGCTTTAATAAGCTGTTCTTTTATATTTTAATTTGTCTCTAGCTCTTTAGTTTCAGTTCTAAGGTAGCACAGAATCAGTTTACACTGTGATGTTAAGGGGGAAGGGGGACTTGGATAAAGGAATGACGTTAATGCTTTTATTGCTGTTAACAGAACCACCCTCTGTAACCACTCCCTTGCTCCAAATAACCTGATTATATATAAATAATGAATGTTTTTGATGCTTTTCATTGTACTCAACTAGGATCACCTGTTTGTGTGTTTCAATAAAGGATAGTCCATTTTAACTCAACTGTGGACTACCTACTATTTTCTATTTTAGTAATTTGTAGTACTTATTTTGCAGTTCTAGTTTTATTAGTCAACTAGGTGCATAAAATAATTCAAGGAGTGAACTTCACACCCTCCACACTGCAAACTTTCTTTTTGGTTTATTTTTGACCCAGTATAGGTTGCATACTGTGTTTTCTGAGGCTTTGAGAGATACCACAGATTTTTCTTTTTGGATCTAAAGGATGCCTACCTCCACATTCCGTTTTTTTAAACGTTATTAAATTATCACTTATGACGTAGGCAATTGTGCATTTATAAAAATGAAAACAAACCATATTGACATATGTTTATTTCCAATCATTGTACATCACTTATAATTTATTCAGTTATTGTAAGTCAAACATTACATAGCTCATTCAAATGTTCCTCCAAAACATTATTCTGCATGTATTGTTGCCACAATTCCCAAATTTTATATGTAATTTATTCCTGCCCAGTTGGTTTAGATTTTGATTTCCATTTTTTAGTAATTGCTTTTTTGGCAGCTACTGTAATTAGATTCAGTAAGGCCATACTATATCTAGGGAATTCTAAGTCTGTATCATAGGTCAAAAAATAATTTCCTTAGTTATACTAGTTTGCTCACCATGTATTTCTGAGAGTATTCTGCAGGGAAATTTTAAAGACTGCCAACTCATTGCACTCCCAAACAATATGTTCCCAATTACCTCTTCTCCATCACACCTCCAAGATTTGCTGACTACCTGAGGAAAATTTCTTTGGAGTCTACTTGGAGTATAAATATACATATGTAAACATTTCCAAACAGATCCTAAGTCTTCTAGACTTTATTGCATATTTGGGAGTGTGACACCTGTACACTGGCCCCAGCAATCAAGGAGCCTCAATCCTCACCACTAACACCAGTGAGGGGTGTCCATATAGGGAAAGGATAATAAATACACACACACAGTAAAGGACGATTTCCCTTAAGAGCACACAGAGATCACAGTCAGTCTGGGGCTGGTTTCCCCCTTTCTCTCCAGGTCCCCAATAAGACTCTCCACTGGCACAGCTATAGGGTCCAAATCTCAGCCAGCTGGGCAAGCTAAAACCTCCAGCACTCTCTCTGTCCAACCAGTGCTTCATGTCCCTGTCCAAGTAGCTGACACACACACACACACTTTCAGATAAGAGCTTATACAACCACACTGACACTCCTGGGGAAGGCTGGCACATGTTCTTCAGCTGTGCCCCTTTTACCCAGACTATATGGTAGAAATCACTGCCACCACCCAGCTAATATTTATCAACTACTCAAAGGCCCTTAAAAGGGTGTCCAATTATTACTGTGTACTGTTATTCTCCAAATGGTAAGTGTGACTGAACAGTCAAGGCTTATTAGAGGGACTTGGTACAGTATCACTATATACATGCAATGTACTCTAGAGCTCAAATTAACTCTACATAAAACAGCCACAGTTGAAAGGTTTAAAAATATTTAATAATAAATAATAAAAACACAAGACAATACTTCTTACTACACAGTACTGGTCAAGAGTTCAGAGATCACAGAGAAATACTTAAAATAATACAGTAGAAAAGTTCTAACATCAACACAGAAAAACAATTAGTCTAATCTTCCTAATTCCTAGCTATTTCTAAGAGAAAACACAATTCTAAAATCTTACTTACATCTAGACACAGGCAGTGCTGAGTTGAATGTTCTGAAGACAAACGCTCTGAGCTCTCTGATTCTCTCTCTCTTTAAATTGATAACACAGAGCTGCTTCACATGACATCATTCTTCACACTTCTCTGGTGTTCCCAAGCTAATAGAAACTACTTTTACATTCTTTACAGCTGTTCAGAGACCAGAGCAATAAAGGACATTTATATAATCAAATTCTAGCCATTAACTCTGGCCTCAAAACAATAGGCAGAATTCCTTCATCCAGACATATCGGCTCCGAATTTTGACATCAAAGACAGTCATAAAATGCTTGACTTAGCTTTCTTACAGCAGAGTGCCCTGTTGTTGCATTTTTGCAGTTCAATATCCAATGCAGTCTTTTCACATTTAAGAGAACAAGCCTGTGGCTTACATTAATATTTACAAATGACAGAATTATCTACAGAATTCTATGTAGCTAGGCTGGCAGCCTTCACCTATCTTCACAGGGAGTAATACATATATCCCCCATTGTTTCTTTGTGAACTGTCTATCCAGTCTGCCTTCCCGATCCTTTCTAACCTCCTCTGATTGATTGTTATAGTTATACTACATTCATTATGGTGTAATAATTATCCATTTTCTAACAGCAGCTTCTGTTCTAGATTCTATTAAATTCTCAACTACTGCTGGTCTGTTGCTTAGGATCCCCTTTTTCTTTCTCTTCGACTATACTCTGATATCAATCCTTGATAGGAAAGGCAATCTCTAGCCTACAGTCCAAATAAATTATTGGCCTCTTACCATTCTATTACCTTTCCATCTGTAATTATTTGCACCCAACAACTTTTTCTTTTTCCAGTTTTCTACAGAACATTCTAGTCCCCTCTTTTCTGTTGTCTGTATCCATTACTACATTCATCCCTATTGGCAGAATCTTATCATAGTCAGTGAGGTTTATCTGAGGCATGATTATTGCTAATTGCTTTCTCCATTTTCATATTAGCTTAGCTCTTAGAATATTTTCTGCTACTTCATGAATATAATATTATGTATGATTATTGTTACTCTCTGCATCCAAAATCCCAGTCTGTCCTTGTTTCTTGAGCTCCCCCCTTTTTGTCATCATTACTTTCTACTTTTGAATTATAGCTTTCTGCTTATGATATATATATATATATAACTAAAGTAAATAAAACATTTTGACTGCTTCTGTCTTGCTATCTATATCCATAAAACAGAGCTTCCAATTTCTCAGTTTTTATATTATAATTTTAGTCTCTTCCCACATATTCTTAGCTGCCATAACAGAATCCTTTTTAATCCATACTCATAAGTACTTCATTTTATGACGTCCCCTTAAATATGGATATTGCTGAACCAATTTGTTTGTGGGTGCATAATTTACAGCTATTGGCTGTTATATCTTCATTAAATTTGTATCCCAAAAATACCTGAAACTGTCTCAAAATGTTCCACAACTCAGAAACATCCTTTTCCAGTTTTATCAGGTATAAACTAATATCATCTGCAAGTAAAGCCAGCTTTTCTTGACTACCATATCAATTATATCCTTTAATCTGAATCCCTTATTTTCTTTGCCAGTGGTTCTAAATATAATGCAAATGACAAAAGGGAAAGAGGACATCCCTGCCTGGTTCCTGTGCTCAAACAGAACTTAGAGAGGAACCCGCTCACTTTAATCTTCTTCTCCTATCCTTCATATATCCCCCCAATCAACCTTATAATTTTATCAGGGAATGCAAATGCTTCCATTGCCCTTCTTATAAAATCCCGGCTTATTTTGTCAAATGCTTTCTCAGCGTCAAGACTCACCAACAACAGTGGTATTTTCTTACCTTTTGCTCCCCTGTGGATCATCACTGTTCTATTAATGTTGTCAAATGATTGCATCCCCTCCACAAAACCATGTTGATCCATATCTATCAATTTTTGGCATCAACTTTAACATTATTTTGGCCATTGTAGACATACACACTTTATAATCATGGTTTAGAACTGAAATGGGCCTATATGAAGCTGGATCTGATCGGTCTTTGCCATCTTTAGGTATTCCAGCCACCACCACTTTCTTCCAGGATGTTGCTGAGTCTCCTTTTAAAATGCTGTTAAAACTTTCCAGATCTTTATCAGCTTCTTCCCTTCTAGCTTCCAAACTTACACAGGAATGTTCCTGGGGATTTTCTTGTAGGTTGGTTATACACTACCATTTTATTTCCTCTCACCCTACCCATACTGTTAGTGATTGAGTCTCATCTACCTCTAACCTTAAACATTTCCATTTGTTCTTTTTCTTGATTTCCATATTTCTCTGTATTATATAGATTTTCATAAAATTTCCAAAATATTTCTAGTACCGCTCTCTGATTATCTTCCTAGTTATAGGCTCTCTAAGCTTGGCGACAACCCTTTCTATTTTCTGTTGCTTGAGTCATTGTGCCAAAAGTTTTTGTGCTCTGGAGTTATTATAAAAAAAAATAAAACAGTTGCCTTAACAGCAGTGTTTCTAAACTCAGGCATATTATTGCGGTAATTTAGCATCTGCAATTGCTCCTCTTCTTGTTCTGTGAGATTCCCCCTACCCTGTGATACTTTAACCTTTGTCAGTCTTGTTCTGAGAGATTCCCCCTACCCTGTGATACTTTAACCTTTGTCAGTCCCTCTAAATATTTGTTACTTTTTAACCAAATCTCTTTCTTTTATTTCCACCTTGTTTAAACTCCACTTTAATTTTATTCCACTCCCTAGCTATATTTTCAGAAGAAATTTCTACTACGCATTCTTTAAATTCTTCTCTTTTTTAACAGATATGTAGGAAAGCGCCAGTATCCCATTTTTATTTTTGTTATTATTGGTGCATGATCTGAAATAGTTATTGGAAGCATATCAAAACTTTCAATTAAATGCACATGTTCCTGTGAAATAAAACTTCTGTCTAGCCTAGCCCAGTTTTTGTACCTTGTGGAATAACATGTAAATTCACTCTGAGCTCCTACAACTGAATTCACATATTCTATGCCAAATATTTTTCCCTTCTACCCCCCAGATACATCTCACTGCTGCAAATCAAATTTCAGTCCCTGTTGAAAAATGATTATTTCTCTCAGAATTTTCTTAAGCTCCATTATAGCAGTTTTAGGTGGAATATAAATACATGTCAGTGTAAATCCTCCTCCCTTGCCAGTATCCCTTTAGTACTGTAAGTCTACCATTATTATCTTTTTTCCCTCTTCTCCCACTATTGGAGCTCCTCTTTCTATTAATATAAGTATTCCTCTTTTCCTTTGTTCCGGAGTTTCCGCTGAATAACCATCCTGAAATCCTTTCTTTATCAAATTCACATGCTTAGTTTTTTCCAAATGTCTTTCCTGTAGCATAGCTATTTGTACTCTGCATTTTTAATGTACTTCACTACTCTTTCTTTTTTGTGTATATCTGTGAGACCATTCACATTTAAAAATAATATATAAAGTGTCATTATGTTAGGAAGTTATTATTGCCACCTGTTATGTGCAACATCTTTTTTTAAATGCCTAGTTTCAACTTTTGTGGCATATGCATACAGTAATGTTTGGAAGGTTGATCTTTTAAACAATTGATTCTTGTCATATCCATTTGAACCTACGTCATATCTTACTAAACTTTTTGTTTTAGTAAAAACCCTCAAAAAAAACACCCCAGAGTACCATACTAATACACATCTTCAAATATTGAAGCAACACTCACAGAATCAGGTTAACCTGAAAGGAATGTTATCCATGCTACTTCCATTAATTGCTCTCTGTTTTTTGTCTTATCTTTATTCCTCTCCCAAATTAGAAGAAAACGTGAATGCTTTCAAAAAACAGTATCTTATAGCCATTGAAAGAAAGAAGTATTCTGTTTTTATTACCTCTTATATTGTTTCCACAGGTACATGAGAACCAAATAGTTGCCTCTACTACAAGCATTTATTTATTTGCTAGAGGAAAACTTTGCTATATTTGGTGTTCTTTCTTATTTATTTGGTCCCCTTTAAAACTTGTTTCTAGATCTAGCCAGTTGCCTTAATCCAGTCATTCCCTTTTGAAAAGTAAGAAAAAGCATATCAATTTTTCTTGTATCATGCTCTTTTGTCCAGACTTTTATTTTTTTTATTTATTTATTGACATTTGTTGACTGGGAAAGTCCACTGGGTCAGGAACCCATTTTCACTGGAGGCCCGGGGAGAAAAAATCCACAGTTATAAAATGTTACACAGTTATTAATATACACAATAAGCAGTACAGAAACAGTATAAAAAGATCCACCCCGGGATTCATGAAGCTTGTGCCAGGTGCAAGCGTAGCATCGGTGATCTAACACCAAATATGGCCGCTGAGCGATTCAGGTACGAGCTGTTTCCATGTGCACTACCTGCATATGCTACGCCCGCACAGCTCCCAGCGCCTGTATGCTAATCACCCCATGCGCAGCAGTGTAGCATGCAAATGAAGGTATATAGCGATTCAGGAAGTGGTGCAGGCATAGTGTAAGCATGCAGAAATGTAAACTGAAAAAAAAAAACACGGTTTACATTTTGCAAACATAAAATCAGAGCCATGACAGCGGACCAAACACATGTATTATACTGTTAATATATGCCAATGGCTAAATATATAGCCATTGGCATAAAACAACATGCACAAAATATGAAAAAGAACATTTAATATTATGCCCACACTAACGCAAAGTTAAAGCGCAGGGCATTGGTGCGCAAAGGGGATCGCAAGGAATATATAAAAATATAGAATAAAACTGCAATGAAACACATATCACGATTTCCCCATAGTAGATAATGGCAGGCATGCTACACCATACTTGTGGCGCAAGGGTTGCGAAGGGGCAGTGACAGTGTTATGCGCAGTAGCTAGGAATTCGTAGGCAATGCCATGCAAATGAGAGGAGTAATAGTGAATCGCAGATTTCCTGCTGGTGTAAGGATGCACAAAACAATGTAGCATTATAACACCGAGGTGAGCCCTTGAGATAAAAATGACATCAAGAGAGGGGTGTGTCACCATTGCTGTAAGCATATTGGAGCATTGCTAAACCGGTCTGCCCCTAGCTAGGCAAAGCTGCAGGATAGGGATGTGTCGAATTGCCCATAGTTATGCTTAGTGGAGAGTACATAAAATAACCGAGTATGCATGTGAACGGAGATGAAAACTTGCATAAACCCGGTCAACAGGTATGCGCATCGTGCATTGCAGCTGAAACAGGAAGGATATAGGAAAGAAATAAGGAAATGCTGCAGCAGTGAAATTGGAGTACAAATGGCTAATTAACACCTAGGAGCCTACAGTGGGCCATTGACAACAGCTAACAAGGCTGCAAGCAGCTACCTGCGTAACAGAGAAGGGGAGGGGCTGTACTGCAAAGAAAACAGCAAAGTGTCAAAGCAGAACAAAGGCGATATACAGTATATCAGCTACAAGGCACAATTCACCATGACTGGGTAGGGAATGTACAAAACAAGAAAGAAGGCAGGTGGATGCATGCCTGATAATGGGAGGGGATCCAGGTCTAAAAGTGATTTAAAGGGCAACAGAGTAATCAAGGCAGGCAAGTAGATCTCCACAGTAAAGGCCCCACACTTGCAGTACTCCTTGCAAAACCCATAATTAAGACACTCAGCAGCTGGAATAGTTCATATACACCCACATACATCAGCAGAATCCATAGCACAATACTGTAAATTTTGAAAGCACCTCACACACATTTGTGTATTCCCATACACACTGCACCGGTGATGTATACAGACAGGGAACTTTATTATGTACATGTTAGGGGCTGCCATAGTTTTGATCCATCAGCATGTGTTGGAGACTGAAGGTGGTGGATGACAGACAGGGAGG
>NC_056737.1:518495852-518498352 GCF_019279795.1 Protopterus annectens
GCTATATGCAATCACTCATAGTCGGCGCTACATATGTACAGGCACTACAATGTATGTGCGTTAGCTAATCAGAGTCGCTAAACACAGTAAACAAACCCAAAACAGTTGAGGACCATGTGTAAGGCCACGTGTAACAAAAATAACCATGTGCCGAGTGTTTGATACTATCGCATAAGCAACGCTTTAAGAGATGCAGAAGATGGCAGCGATAGCTTTTTGTCAAACAAAAAACATTTCCATTAAATGCATTTAACTATCGCACGAGCAAACTCTTTGTGAGAGGCAAATGATAGCAGAGATAGCTTTTCGTCAATCAGAAAACATTTCCATCAAATACATATTACAGCAGCAGCAGTTATCTGATTTGTAATACACAGGTATACGTTATACAGTGTAAGATAAAGCACAAAAATAAACTTACTAGGAACAAGCGCCCAAACAGAATGCACAGCAGCCAGGTAGTTAGCAGGGGAATAAAGATGGCGTCTCAGATTAAGGGGTATATTTATAAGGTAAGCAAGGGCAAGAGAGCAAAGGGGGAGGGGAGAGACTCGTATATAAAGGTGTACGGCAGAAACCGCGAGATAAGGAGAGTTATAATTATAATAGAGGGGAGAGAGTTAAGGGAATGGGGGGCAGGATTGTGGTTATAGGAGAGGGATAGGGAGTAATTTGTTTGTAATGCTTTGTTGTCACATGGTATGTTCCTGATATATCTCTATATATGTATGTATGTACCTATATGCTGGACATAAACACACACACATACATCTACATGATGGAATACATTTCCTATACTGTTGAATGACTGCGCTGGATGATATGTTTGTGATAAGGTCGATGTCTGTATATATGCCATGGCTTATTTGTAAATCACATTAGCTGTGTGTGCAGATTCTTGGTCTCGAGACTTGCAGAGGCCATTTATTTTGTTGCAGGGCAGAGCAAAGCCATTGGATACGGAGTAATTAAGGCACATTAAAGCAGTTGTGAGTGGGTGTGCATGGGTTTGCGGTGTGCTAAGCAGTGCTAACTTCTGGTTACAGTTTCTTACACTCAGTTAGCCTCTACATTGCTTTACCAGTGTAATACTTGCATACTGGTGGACAAACAGGCTTACACCCGCTTGCTCCCGCACATGCAACTGCACTGCATTTGGTGTTTGCATCTGACACTCACACCCCTGGGTGGGAGTGAGGACTACGATATTACCTTATGATGCCTATTACATCGGAATACATGGCTATATTATCGGGAATGGCTGCCCCATTAGGCGACTGCATGCCATTCAACTGTACGGAATCCGTGACCTGTCCAGGATTTGATTCATATTATTGGTGTGTTCCTCTTACAATCTGCACCCATCTGGCTAATACATGGGAACTGAGACTCTTCAATACAAACACGTAAATGGGTTTAGGAACCCACATCCTTCAGCCGAGACATGCTAATGCATACCTAATATTCTATCATCTTTCTAAGGTTGTCAGTGGAATATGTGCTTTCTGCCCCTATCAGACCTCTCATACGACTGAGGAAAATACAGACTGAATCAGGGACATGGCATAACAATATCAGGGACACATTTAAATTATTGGTGCTATTAACCTGACACATTGGCAGACTCAGAACATATGAATTCATACACATTTTCTGCGGTAAATGAAGTTTATGACTCTTAATTGTCGTCGTTATCCATTATGTGTAATTCACCACCTTTCCTCCGAATGTCACTAGTTTTAGGAGGGTTTAAGTGGGACAGAGTTAGAAACGGAGTCGAAATCAGGGACGTCCCTGGAAATCAGGGACAGATCAAGGGTATGGTCCCTATTTGTTCCCCCAATGGTTTATGGCTTGTCCAGTGGATGTGCTCTTAAGGGGTTGGGAGGTATGGGCATCAGCTATGCCCATTTTGGAATATTACTTACATCCCTATTGCTTTCCTAAGATGACTTTGCCAGCCAACACCTGCACGCCTAGGCCCATAATTGCATACCCATAGTTCCCCCAGCTGCCACTCCTCTACAGCACTCATCCTTACTGTGGGTGCTGGTGGGGTATAAACACACCTCTACACACCGCCCACTCTTCCCGTGTCGGGACACATGTCGTACGTTGTGTCGACCCCATGGGTTATCAGGCTTGCACAACCTACTAGTCTGTGTACATCTACATCCTGGTTTGATATGTCATTACCGGGACTGACTCCAATCATTAATTTTTGGTGTCCCACAAGGGACATCTATATTTCAAGACTAGACCTTGCAGGTCTCTCCCACCTGTGGTATCCTGCTTGTGGTCTCAGAAGCAGTGGTGTGTGTTTACCTTTATTGTGTGTCTGTATGTCTCACTGGCCTAGCTGGGGGGTGGGGGGGTTGATACTAAGTGTTACACGTTTGTTTATTGGACCCCTCACCCCCATATGCACGGCCTGTGAACATATGTTACTCGTAACTGCTGTATCATACCCTAGCTATATACATGTGTATATTTGCTGCCA